>NC_052333.1:16282258-16428604 GCF_016432855.1 Salvelinus namaycush | reverse complement strand
TAAAGAAATTGCCGGGGAGTTTGAATTACAACGTACTAACAACTGAAGTGACAAAGTTCCAATATTAAGATTTTAATAACATTTCTAGGGTTTATTGCTGGTAATTGGAAACACGTCCCTTTCGAATTTGTCCCCTTCCTAAACACATCCATCCTATAGTGTAGGTTTTGAAGATTCATAATCTATGTTTGAGTCATCAGAAGAAGATTGAGGAACGGTTGGTGGACCCAAGAAGTACAAGCCCCCACGCCATTCTCCAACCTCTGAATGTTGTCTTTGATGTGTCATTTTGAAGTAGCCTTAACAATATTCTCTGTCTGTCTGGTAGAGTAGTGGTTATGGTGTGCTCCCCAAACCAGAGTTGAGAGTTAAATCGAGGAGAGCAATTTTTAGAAGCATTTTGTGTTGCCTTTTTTGGCATGAAAGAGCTAACTTGAGGTGTGTAGGGGGGTAGGGGTATTTCCATCAAATAGCAAGGAATGAAGTGACACCTTGTTAGAATGTCTTTAATAGAGTTGTGATAACATATATGTCGTGGAGTAATATAATGTCTGCAAAAGCCAACTTACCTGGGGGCATGCTTTGTAGACCATTCAAAAGCGTTCCGATACCTTGTCCCCAAGAAAAACCCACATGTTATGATAGCTTATAGACAGTAGTAGCAAATATGGACAAAGTTCCAATATTAAGATTTTTAATAACATTTCTAGGGTTTATTTGCTGGTAATTGGAAACACGTCCTTTGAATTTCGTCCCCTCCCTAAACACATCCATCCTATAGGGTAGGTTTTGAAGATTCATAATCTATGCTTTGAGTCATCAGAAGAAGATTGAGAACGGTGGTGGACCCAAGAAGTACAAGCCCCACGCCATTCTCCAACCTCTGAAATGTTGTCTTTGATGTGTCATTTTGAAGTAGCCTTAACATGTATTCTCTGTCTGTCTGGTAGAGTAGTGGTTATGGTGTTTGCTCCCCAACCAGAGTTGAGAGGTCAAATCGAGGAGAGCATTTTAGACGACATTTTGATGTTGCCTTTGTGGGCATGAAAGAGCTAACTTGAGGTGTGTAGGGGGGTAGGGTATTCCCATCAAATAGCAAGGATGAAGTGACACCTTGTTAGAATGTCCTTTAATAGAGTTGTGATAACATATATGTCGTGAGAGAACTATAATCCTTGTCTGCAAAAGCCAACTTTACCTGGGGGCATGCTTTGTAGACCATTCAAAAGCGTTCGATACCTGTCCCCAAGAAAAAACCCACATGTATGATAGCTTATAGACAGTAGTAGGCAAATGAGTACAAAGTTCCAATATTAAGATTTTAATACATTTCTAGGGTTTATTTGCTGGTAATTGGAAACACGTCCTTTTGAATTTCGTCCCCTTCCTAAAAACATCCATCTATAGTGTAGGTTTTGAAGATTCATAATCTATGCTTTGAGTCATCAGAAGAAGATTGAGGAACGGTTGGTGGACCCAAGAAGTACAACCCCCACGCCATTCTCCAACCTCTGAAATGTTGTCTTTGATGTGTCATTTTGAAGTAGCCTTAACATTATCTCTGTCTGTCTGGTAGAGTAGTGGTTATGGTGTTTGCTCCCCAAACCAGAGTTGAGAGTCAAATCCAGAGGAGAGCAATTTTTAGAAGCATTTTTGATGTTGCCTTTGTGGCATGAAAGAGCTAACTTGAGGTGTGTAGGGGGGTAGGGGTAGTTCCCATCAAATAGCAAGGATGAAGTGACACCCTTGTTAGAATGTCCTTTAATAGAGTTGTGATAACATATATGTCGTGGAGTAAACAACTTGTCTGCAAAAGCCAACTTTACCTGGGGGCATGCTTTGTAGACCATTCAAAAGCGTTCCGATACCTTGTCCCCAAGAAAAACCCACATGTATGATAGCTTATAGACAGTAGTAGCAAATTAGTGACAAAGTTCCAATATTAAGATTTTTTTAATAACATTTCTAGGGTTTATTTGCTGGTAATTGGAAACAGTCCCTTTTGAATTTCGTCCCCCTTCCTAAACACATCCATCCTATAGTGTAGGTTTTGAAGATTCATAATCTATGTTTGAGTCATCAGAAGAAGATTGAGGAACGGTTGGTGGACCCAAGAAGTACAAGCCCCCACGCCATTCTCCAACCTCTGAAATGTTGTCTTTGATGTGTGCATTTTGAAGTTGACCCTTAACAATATTTCTCTGTCTGTCTGGTAGAGTAGTGGTTATGGTGTTTGCTCCCCAACCAGAGTTGAGAGTCAAATCGAGGAGAGCAATTTTTAGAAGCATTTTTGATGTGCCTTTTGTGGCATGAAAGAGCTAACTTGAGGTGTGTAGGGGGGTAGGGGTATTCCCATCAAATAGAAGATGAAGTGGACACCTTGTTAGATGTCTTTAATAGAGTTGTGATAACATATATGTCGTGGAGTAAAAAACTGTCTGCAAAAGCCAACTTTACCTGGGGGCATGCTTTGTAGACCATTCAAAGCGTTCCGATACCTTGTCCCCAGAAAAAAACCCACATGTATGATAGCTTATAGACAGTAGTAGCAAATAGTGACAAAGTTCCAATATTAAGATTTTAATAACATTTCTAGGGTTTATTTGCTGGTAATTGGAAACACGTCCCTTTTGAATTTCGTTCCCCTTCCTAAACACATCCATCCTATAGTGTAGGTTTGAAGATTTCATAATTATGTTTGGAGTCAAGTCATCAGAAGAAGATTGAGGAACGGTTGGTGGACCCAAGAAGTACAAGCCCCCACGCCATTCTCCAACCTCTGAAATGTTGTCTTTGATGTGTGCATTTTGAAGTAGACCTTAACAATTATTCTCTGTCTGTCTGGTAGAGTAGTGGTTATGGTGTTTGCTCCCCATACCAGAGATTGAGAGTTCAAATCTGAGGAGAGCAATTTTTAGAGAGACATTTCTGATGTTGCCTTTTGTTGGCATGAAAGAGCTAACTTGAGGTGTGTAGGGGGGTAGGGGCTATTTCCCATCAAATAGAAGGACTGAAGTGACACCTTGTATAGAATGTCCTTTTAATAGAGTTGTGATAACATACTATGTCGTGGAGTAACAATGTCTGCAAAAAGCCAACTTTGACCTGGGGGCATGCTTTGTAGACCATTCAAAAGCGTTCCGATACCTTGTCCCCAAGAAAAAACCCACATGTCATGATAGCTTATAGACAGTAGTAGGCAAATGAAGTGACAAAGTTCCAATATTAAGATTTTTAAATAACATTTCTAGGGTTTATTTGCTGGTAATTGGAAACACGTCCCTTTTGAATTTCGTCCCCCGTTCCTAAACACATCCATCCTATAGTGTAGGTTTTGAAGATTCATAATCTATGTTTGGAGTCATCAGAAGAAGATTGAGGAACGGTTGGTGGACCCAAGAAGTACAAGCCCCCACGCCATTCTCCAACCTCTGAAATGTTGTCTTTGATGTGTGCATTTTGAAGTAGACCTTAACAATTATTCTCTGTCTGTCTGGTAGAGTAGTGGTTATGGTGTTTGCTCCCCATACCAGAGATTGAGAGTTCAAATCTGAGGAGAGCAATTTTTAGAGAGACATTTCTGATGTTGCCTTTTGTTGGCATGAAAGAGCTAACTTGAGGTGTGTAGGGGGGTAGGGGCTATTTCCCATCAAATAGAAGGACTGAAGTGACACCTTGTATAGAATGTCCTTTTAATAGAGTTGTGATAACATACTATGTCGTGGAGTAACAATGTCTGCAAAAGCCAACTTTGACCTGGGGGCATGCTTTGTAGACCATTCAAAAGCGTTCCGATACCTTGTCCCCAAGAAAAAACCCACATGTCATGATAGCTTATAGACAGTAGTAGGCAAATGAAGTGACAAAGTTCCAATATTAAGATTTTTAAATAACATTTCTAGGGTTTATTTGCTGGTAATTGGAAACACGTCCCTTTTGAATTTCGTCCCCCGTTCCTAAACACATCCATCCTATAGTGTAGGTTTTGAAGATTCATAATCTATGTTTGTAATCATCAGAAGAAGATTGAGGAACGGTTGGTGGACCCAAGAAGTACAAGCCCCCACGCCATTCTCCAACCTCTGAAATGTTGTCTTTGATGTGTGCATTTTGAAGTAGCCCTTAACAATTATTCTCTGTCTGTCTGGTAGAGTAGTGGTTATGGTGTTTGCTCCCCAAACCAGAGATTGAGAGTTCAAATCTGAGGAGAGCAATTTTTAGAGAGACATTTCTGATGTTGCCTTTTGTTGGCATGAAAGAGCTAACTTGAGGTGTGTAGGGGGGTAGGGGCTATTTCCCATCAAATAGAAGGACTGAAGTGACACCTTGTATAGAATGTCCTTTTAATAGAGTTGTGATAACATACTATGTCGTGGAGTAACAATGTCTGCAAAAAGCCAACTTTGACCTGGGGGCATGCTTTGTAGACCATTCAAAAGCGTTCCGATACCTTGTCCCCAAGAAAAAACCCACATGTCATGATAGCTTATAGACAGTAGTAGGCAAATGAAGTGACAAAGTTCCAATATTAAGATTTTTAAATAACATTTCTAGGGTTTATTTGCTGGTAATTGGAAACACGTCCCTTTTGAATTTCGTCCCCCGTTCCTAAACACATCCATCCTATAGTGTAGGTTTTGAAGATTCATAATCTATGTTTGTAATCATCAGAAGAAGATTGAGGAACGGTTGGTGGACCCAAGAAGTACAAGCCCCCACGCCATTCTCCAACCTCTGAAATGTTGTCTTTGATGTGTGCATTTTCATGTACCCCTTAATATTTAGTCTATGTCTGTCTGCTAGAGTAGTGGTTATGACGTCTGCTTCCCGAACCATGGTGGATGCTCCCCAAGCCAGAGTTTGAGAGTTCAAATCCCAGAGAAACAGTTAATGTAGCAACTTCTTTCGTGTTGCCTTTGTGGGCCTGAAAGAGCAAACAAGAGGTATGTAGGGGAAAAGGGGCTAGTTCCCATCAAATAGCAAGAATGAAGTGACACCTTGTTTCAAATGTAATTTCAATAGAGTTGTGATAACATACTATGCTGTGGAGTAACAATACAACCATACTCTGCAAAAGCCAACTTTTACCTGGGGCCATTCTTTGTAGACCATTCAAAGGTGTTCCTAGTCTTGGTCCCCCTGAAGAAAGCCACATGTTAAGATAGTTTAAAAATAGTTGTAGTAGTAGTTATGGTGGTGAATTCCCAAAGGAGAGGTTGTGAGTTAAATTCCTTTCAAGAGCATGCCAACTTGCTTTTGTTGCCTTGACAGAACAATGTTGAGGTGGGGTTCCGGAAGGACATAGACAGCAAGGGAAATTGGATTATAAAATGTTAGGGTACAGCAACTGGTGTTGAGTAGGAGTGCTGATCTATGATCAAACCCACCCCTGTCCATATAATCTCATTCCAGAGACAACTGAGTCAGAATGATCTAGGCAAAGCTGATTGTAAAAAAGTGCTCCTCTGTACGCATTTATGAAATGTCTCAGGCTAAGAGTGCTGAACTGGAATCACTACCCCCCTCCCCCCGTCAAAGTAATGTTATTCATTCTACTCACAAATGCTAAACAGATCCTAGTTCAGCACTCCTACTTCAAGCCACCAAGTGAATGTTGGATATTGGGTGCTAAACGTCTTGAACAGTGGTTGAAAAAGTACCCAATTGTCATACTTGAGTAAAAGTAAAGATATGTTAATAGAAAATGTCTCAAGTAAAAGTCACCCAGTAAAATACTAAGTAAATGTCATTGCTAAAAGATACTTAAGTATCAGTGGTAAAAGTATAAATGATTTGACCTTCCATATATTAAGCCAACCAGACAGCACAATTCTCTTGTATTTTTATTTAAGAAATAGCCATGGGAACACTCATAATTTACAAACGAAGCATGTGTTTAGTGAGTCTGCTAGATCAGAGGCAGTAGGGATGTTCTCTTGATAAGTGTGTGAATTGGACCATTTTCCTGTCCGGCTTAGCATTCAAAATGCAAAAAGTACTTTTGGGTGCCAGGGAAACTGTATGGAGTAAAAAAAATATTATTTTCTTTAGAAATGTGGTGAAGTAAAATATAATGTTCTAAAGAAACAGAAAGAGTAAAAGTACAGATACAAAAAAAAAAGATATAAACGGAATGTAGTGGAGTAGTTTAAATACATTTTTGTTAAGTAATTTACACCACTGGACTTGAAAGGAACACCTCAATTACCTCGACTAACAGGTGCCCCGACACATTGACTCTGTACCGGTACCCCATGTATATAGGCTCGCTGTTTTTATTTTACTGCTGATCTTTAATTATTTGTTACTTTTATTTCTTATTTTTCTTACAACTAAATTGTTGGTTAAGGGCTTAATTTCAGCATTTCACTGCAAGGTCTACACATGTAGTATTCGGCGCATGTGACAAATACAATTTGATTTGTGACACATGAAAACATGTTGTGAACCTGGTGTGACATTATTGAAGCCGTGCTGACACCTAGTGGACATCAAGAGGACCTACACTACACACACATATACACACACACTATAACCTTAAAACAGATAGGATGTTTTACATACGTTGCTCTTTTTTATTAGACACTAATATATATGTCCAATAAACAGACGTTCAAAAGTCGCAATGTAAAGCAAAAACGACTGGAAAGTTCTTCAAAAGCAGCTGTAGTGAATCAAGCATCTTGGGGTTACCTGAAATAGGTCAAAGTATATATTTTAAATGTTCTAATTTATTTAATCTTTATTTAACTAGGCAAGATGAACTCAACAACATCGACAGACACAAGTTACCTGCTATATTTGGGAAACAGGATTAACACAGAGAGAACTTGGCAAAATGCATGTTTCTGTAGTAAGAGTAGGTATATACAGTATCATCGGTAACAATTGTGTACAAGCCACCTAGCTACAAAAATACTGGGACTAGCGGTCATTAGTTACATTTCAACCACAGCGATTCCCTAATTGAGGCGCAACAGAGTTCACCGGCAAATGCAGGAACACCGGAAATAATAACTAAACCAACGAACGAGAAATGGTGGAGGCTACCAGAACGAAGAGACATTTTTCCGAATAAACGTGGTGAGTGAAAAACGTAATTACATAGCTCACTCCCTACCCGGTATGTCATTCTACTGTTATACGACTGTATGCGTTTTTTGTTGGCAACCTTGATATTTACGGAGTTTTTGGAACGGATTCCTGTTGGAACGTTCCACAAATTATACCCACCCTGCGCTCAGAGCTTCCGTGTGTTTTTTGAGGTTTGTTTTGCAATCAGGATACAAAGCGCAACATCCGCGGCGCGCGAGCTTTCCACAGTACAATACTTCTCCAACAGTCTGTTTTAACTTGTTAGTAAAAAGTATGTTAGGCACCTGTGACCTCAGTACACACCTTCTAAAAGCAAACATGCAGAATACACATAAAACAAACAGTGCGAGAGAAGCCTACCTGTCCCAACTTGCTCTTAAACTGGAATGAAACTGGTAAAAAGTTTCCAAACACGCTGGGGAAAAAATACAAATAACAGTTCATACTTACATCAATGATGTCCAGTGTTGGTGGATATTTTCTCCAGGAGAAGTTTGGTGTCTGAAAAGTCCAAGCGGTGTGGTGGAACTTGGCGAGGTTGACGCGACACGGTAGACTGTTGAATAAACTCGAACACGCCTTCTCTTTCAGGCAGGATGCAAAACACGAACTGGAGCTAAAAAAGAAATAGCATCAGATAAACCTGTAGGCTATTAGAGTGTTATACGAAGTTTACAACACATTTATATAATGGGATGTTGTAGACACGTAGCCTATACATATGCTTACGCGCATCTTGCTCTTTATTTACGCGAAATCGGTGTAGGCTTAATAATAATCAATAATCGGATCCGACAGGAGCAGTTTGTGTGAGCCGATTAATTTGCTTAGTTGCATTTGCATAAAAAAACACAGTGTCTCAACTGTGGTGGTCACAACAGCCCAGAACTCTATTCATAATATTTAAATAAACATAGTCAAAGTTGAATTAGTTGCGGAAAAGAGAGGGAAATTGAAGAGGGTGGTAGAGACAAAGCTGATGTGGCTTGCTGTGTGTATATTTTTTGGTACATCATGATAAGTGTTATCAGACAGTATCGTGCTGTGTTTGATAAAAAGGTGTGTGTGTATGTGTGTGTGAAAGAGAAAGAGAGAAATAGTTGTATTTGATAGAGGTTAGAACATTTCCTTCAGAGATATCTGGCCATATGACTAGGTGGGGTACTTTACAGTAGCTGCCCCACCTTTTAAACACACATAGGTAAGCCTACACAGTCTCAAACACACAGAGAAATCGATACACTTACACAGTCTCACACAAACACAGCTACACCAGTACAGACTAGTGTGTACTGACAGTCTGTGTGGTTTAAAGAGAGAGTGTGTGACTGTGTTTCAGAATGAGAGGGAGAGAGACTGTGTGTGTGTGTGTGTGTGTGTGTGTGTGTGTGTGTGTGTGTGTGTGTGTGTGTGTGTGTGTGTGTGTGTGTGTGTGTGTGTGTGTGTGTGTGTGTGTGTGTGTGTGTGTGTGTGTGTGTGTGACTCCAGCACTAAGCCTTTTGTCAGTGTGTGTGTTTGTATGTGTGATTTTGAGAGAGAGAGAGTCCAGCATTCAGTCCTTTGTCAGTAGAACTGGAGGACAGCCAGTTTGTTTGTGGGATTTCAGTTCACTGAGTTGGGAGGTTTTATAACCAATCAGAGCAGAAATTACATTCTGTCTGAACAACCCAAAACAGCCCCAACCAGCCATCTAATCAACCAACCAACCAGCCAACCAGCCAACCAACCAGCCAATCAGCCAACCAACCAATAGCACCAGGACTGGGTCATGTTCAGTGGGCACTAAATGGGATAAAGTGTTTTGAAATGGAATGAAACAGGGAGGTACCAACTGGACTTTCTACATTTTGTCCAACTGAACCTGGCAACTGTTCCCCGATCCAGGCTCTGTTCCCTCTACTATCCTCATGTTGAGGAACCCAGACACACCCAGCTCTACTAGCCTCATGTTGAGGAACCCAGACACACCCAGCTCTACTAGCCTCATGTTGAGGAACCCAGACACACCCAGCTCTACTAGCCTCATGTTGAGGAACCCAGACACACCCAGCTCTACTAGCCTCATGTTGAGGAACCCAGACACACCCAGCTCTACTAGCCTCATGTTGAGGAACCCAGACACACCCAGCTCTACTAGCCTCATGTTGAGGAACCCAGACACACCCAGCTCTACTAGCCTCATGTTGAGGAACCCAGACACACCCAGCTCTACTAGCCTCATGTTGAGGAACCAAGACACACCCAGCTCTACTAGCCTCATGTTGAGGAACCCAGACACACCCAGCTCTACTAGCCTCATGTTGAGGAACCCAGACACACCCAGCTCTACTAGCCTCATGTTGAGGAACCCAGACACACCCAGCTCTACTAGCCTCATGTTGAGGAACCCAGACACACCCAGCTCTACTAGCCTCATGTTGAGGAACCCAGACACACCCAGCTCTACTAGCCTCATGTTGAGGAACCCAGACACACCCAGCTCTACTGGCCTCATGTTGAGGAACCAAGACACACCCAGCTCTACTAGCCTCATGTTGAGGAACCCAGACACACCCAGCTCTACTAGCCTCATGTTGAGGAACCCAGACACACCCAGCTCTACTAGCCTCATGTTGAGGAACCCAGACACACCCAGCTCTACTAGCCTCATGTTGAGGAACCCAGACACACCCAGCTCAATGTCACTTCATATCCGTATCATCACATCTAAACACACACACACTCCTTTTTAACTCACTCTCTTTATTTCTCTCTCTCTCTCTCACACACACACACACACACACACACTCCTTTTTAACTCACTCTCTCCCTCTTTATTTCTCTCTCTCTCTCTCTCTCTCTCTCTCTCTCACACACACACACACACTCCTTTTTAACTCACTCTCTCCCTCTTTATTTCTCTCTCTCTCTCACACACACACACACTCCTTTTTAACTCACTCTCTCCCTCTTTATTTCTCTCTCTCACACACACACACTCCTTTTTAACTCACTCTCTCCCTCTTTATTTCTCTCTCTCTCTCTCACACACACACACTCACATAAACACCGATTATTTTGCATGATCTTTATTTTCATAAACAACACAACAACAGAACAGATCCCAGATCCCTCCCTCCTGAATGCAGCTCAAGCCAAACCAGTTCAACAACACAAATTAACGAACATGTTTAAACACGACTGAAAATCATTAGACATTCACATAACTACAACCCTCTAAGACAATACTATTTGCCAACTGTAAATTCAGAAGGCATTTAGGCCAACTGACAGGAAAAAGGGAACACACACACACACATGGGCACACACACACACACACACACACACACACACACACACACACACACACACACACACACACACACACACACACACACACAAACAGGAGTTACACAACATAATGGACGGTTAGTCAAACAAACAAAACGACCGACAGGTGCACATCTGGGACACACAAACAAGTATAACACACACACTGGAGTATGGTAGATTGACGTCATACAAAGCATCGTGACAGCATGGTGAGTCACAGCTCCCCCCTCATCCCTCCCTCCATCTTTCACTGTCCTCCTCTTCTCTCTCTCTCCTCTCCTCTAGGCTGGCTGCTCTCTGTGGAGGGGAGAGAGACAGAAAGACAGACAGAGATTATTGTTCAGCCTATTATATTACTTCAGCTCTCTAGATGTCACTGTGGTGCAAACACTCTCTCTCTCTCTCTCTCTCTCTCTCTCTCTCTCTCTCTCTCTCTCTCTCTCTCTCTCTCTCTCTCTCTCTCTCTCTCTCTCTCTCTCTCTCTCTCTCTCTCTCTCTCTCTCTCTCTCTCTCTCTCTCTCTCTCTCTCTCTCTCTCTCTCTCTCTCTCTCTCTCTCAATTTTTGAATTTCAATTTAAGGGCTTTATTGGTATGGGAAACATATGTTAACATTGCCAAAGCAAGTGAAGTAGATAATAAACAAAAGTGAAATGAACAATACAAATTAACAGTAAACATTACACTCCAAAAGAATAAAGACATTTCAAATGTTATATTATGTGCAAATAGTTAAAGTACATAAGGGAAAAGAAATAAACATAAATATGGGTTGCATTTACAATGGTGTTGTTCTTCACTGGTTGCCATTTCAAATCAAATCAAATTTTATTTGTCACATACACAAGGTTAGCAGATGTTAATGCGAGTGTAGCGAAATGCTTGTGCTTCTAGTTCCGACCATGCAGTAATATCTAACAAGTAATCTAACAATTTCACAACAACTACCTTATACACACAAGTGTAAAGGAATGAATAAGAATATGTACATAAAAATATATGGATGAGCGATGGCCGAACGGCATAGGCAAGATGCAGTAGATGGTATAGAGTACAGTATATACATATGAGATGAGTAATGTAGGGTATGTAAACATTATATAAAGTGGCTAGTGATACATTTATTACATCCAATTTTTTATTATTAAAGTGGCTAGAGATGAGTCAGTATGTTGGCAGCAGCCACGCAATGTTAGTGATGGCTGTTAAACAGTCTGATGGCCTTGAGATAGAAGCTGTTTTTCAGTCTCTCAGTCCCAGCTTTGGTGCACATGTACTGACCTCGCCTTCTGGATGATAGCGGGGTGAACAGGCAGTGGCTCGGGTGGTTGTTGTCCTTGATGATCTTTATGGCCTTCCTGTGACATCGGGTAGTGTAGGTGTCCTGGAGGGCAGGTAGTTTGCCCCCGGTGATGCGTTGTGTAGACCTCACTACCCTCTGGAGAGCCTTACGGTTGTGGGCGGAGCAGTTGCCGTACCAGGCGATGATACAGCCCGACAGGATGCTCTTGATTGTGCATCTGTAAAAGTTTGTGAGTGTTTTTGGTGACAAGCCAAATTTCTTTAGCCTCCTGAGGTTGAAGAGGCACTGCTGCGCCTTCTTCACCACGCTGTCTGTGTGGGTGGACCATTTCAGTTTGTCCGTGATGTGTACGCTGAGGAACTTAAAACTTTCCACCTTCTCCACTACTGTCCCGTCGATGTGGATAGGGGGCTGCTCCCTCTGCTGTTTCCTGAAGTCCACGATCATCTCCTTTGTTTTGTTGACATTGAGTGTGAGGTTATTTTCCTGACACCACTCTCCGAGGGCCCTCACCTCCTCCCTGTAGGCCGTCTCGTCGTTGTTGGTAATCAAGCCTACCACTGTAGTGTCGTCTGCAAACTTGATGATTGAGTTGGAGGCGTGCATGGCCACGCAGTCATGGGTGAACAGGGAGTACAGGAGAGGGCTGAGAACGCACCCTTGTGGGGCCCCAGTGTTGAGGATCAGCGGGTTGGAGATGTTGTTTCCTACCCTCACCACCTGGGGGCGGCCCGTCAGGAAGTCCAGGACCCAGTTGCACATAGCGGGGTCGAGACCCAGGGTTAGGGTTAGGGTTTTTCGAATTCTTTGTGGATCTGTGTAATCTGAGGGAAATATGTGTCTCTAATATGGTCATACATTTGGCAGGAGGGTAGGAAGTGCAGCTCAGTTTCCACTTCATTTTGTGGGCAGTGTGCACATTGCCTGTCTTCTCTTGAGAGCCAGGTCTGTCTACGGCGGTGTCATGACTGTCCTGTGAGGATCTGAATGGGTCAGATCTGATTTGCAATGGATAACTTCAACCAGACCCTCTCTCACCCACAGAGGGGGGAAGGAGGGAACTGGTGGGGGGTTGACAGCCCAGAGAACATCCCTCCCCAAATTCACACCTGCCTTTGCCTTTGTTTCACAGACATTTTCCCGCCATAACTCTAACATGTTCTAAAGCGAATACTGGAACAATATTTCTAACATAGAACGTGGGGAATGGACAGAGGCGATCCAAAGACCACTAATGTCATTTGGTTGTTATTTTGTGATGTCATTAAAAATGTCATAAAGGAAATATTGTAACTTGAAAAGTAGACACTATATGTGTGAAGTTTCAATCCTCTACGTTGTGTATGAAATAGGAAAAATTATAAAGTGTTTTTGTTTAGAGAGGGATGTGATCTTAGAAACTATAAGAGGAAATTGTTTCTATAACTTTGTACAAGTAAGTAGTCACCACCCCCTTGAGTGAGGTCAGAGAGCGTGTCAGCCTCATGAACCACCCCTTTTGAACAAACTGTATAAAATGATGAGTTAAGAATTAACATATCAGACCAGAAAGACGTTGCGCTGCAGCTCACGTCCAGAGTGGTTAGAACTCTGAAATCTCAACACGAGGTAGAGACGATGAAGTCACCTCCCAGACAATCACTGGTATGGCTGATTAGCTGTCCTAAGTAAAATATCTTGAAAAGCTCATTTAAGTGGGAACATTCTACTACTCTCTTCAAACTACCGTAGTATGCTACTTTCATCACCCCACTGAGAGCCATTGACACGGCTAGCTAGCCTATCTTCAAAGAATCATCTTCCAAAGCAAGTGGAAGTAGAGTGAGCTCTGTAGCTCTGTTCAGGACTACACGACTGGTCGCCAGATACCGGACGACAGCACAGGAGAACAACAGTAGAAGAGATGGGTGGGGACCCCTTTTGGACAATCAGAGCTTTACAAGCGTGCCACAAAAAGGTCCAACACCTTTTCCAAGAAGGCCTGGTTCCATCAGAAATACACAGTGAAACAAGGCATTTACACGTAAATACATTCATGATTTCTTACTCCAAACAGGCGGCGATTTGTGTGCAAAGAATATGATTACTTTGAGAGTAGTTTCTAAAATGTACCAAAATTAAGTGTCTTTATCTCTCGCTCTCTCCATGTCTTTTGTAACAAGCCGGCATATTGTGTCAGTCCGCTAGGGATTTGTTTCTAATGTATTAAGTGTGTATGTTTATATTTTAGTTAGCTAGTAAATAAATAATTAAACCAATTTATGTAGTATTGAATCATAAGTAAGGCCGGGTATTTGCAGATGCAAGGAGGATACAAAGTTATGATTAATAAGTTAACTGTTTATGGATGTGATAGGTAAAGACCTTAAAAGTTTAATTCGGGAGATGGTAACTCTTTAAAGAACCGCTCTCGTGGTGATCCCAAATCCTAATGAGTTAATAGTTACATGATTCATTTAATTGGGTAACAATTAAACATAGTTAGTTGATTAGATAAATAACAGTCATCAGATTAAAGAAAGTAAAGTCACGACAGCAGCCTTTCTCAATAGCAAGGCTTTGCTCACTGAATCTATACATAGTCAAAGCTTTCCTTAAGTTTGGGTCAGTCACAGTGGTCAGGTATTTTGCCACTGTGTACTCTCTGTTTAGGGCCAAATAGCATTCTAGTTGGCTGTGTTTTGTTGTTAATACTTTCCAATGTGTCAAGTAATTATCTTTTTGTTTTCTCATTATTTGGTTGGGTCTAATTGTGCTGCTGTCCTGGGGCTCTGTGGGGTCTGTTTGTGAACAGAGCCCCAGGACCAGCTTGCTTAGGGGACTCTTCTCCAGGTTCATCTCTCTGTAGGTAATGGCTTTGTTATGGAAGGTTTGGGAATCGCTTCCTTTTAGGTGGTTGTAGAATTTAACGGCTCTTTTCTGGATTTTGATAATTAGCGGGTATCGGACTATTTCTGCTCTGCATGCATTATTTGGTGTTTTACGTTGTACACAGATTATATTTTTGCAGAATTCTGCATGCAGAGACTCAATTTGGTGTTTGTCCCATTTTGTGAATTCCTGATTGGTGAGCCGACTCCAGACCTCACAACCATGAAGGGCAATGGGTTCTATAAATGATTAAAGTATTTTTTAGCCAGATCATAATTGGTATGTCGAATTCTATGTGTCAGGTGTGCTCCCTCCGGCCTCTAGGTCACCAGGCTGCTCGTTATGGTGCACACTTGTCACCATTGTTACGCACACCTGGACTCCATCACTTCCCTGATTACCTTCCCTATAAATGTCACTCCCTTTGGTTCCTTCTCCAGGTGTTATTGTTTCTGTTTCATGTCTGTGCGTGGATCTTATTTTGTATTATGTTGTGTTTATTTATTAAAACACTCACTCCCTGAACTTGCTTCCCGGCTCTCAGCGAACAACGTTACAAAATAACGTCTCTGTCACGTTCCTGACCTGTTTTCTGTTAATTTTGTATGTGTTTAGTTGGTCAGGGCGTGAGTTGGGGTGGGCATTCTATGTTTTGTGTTTGTATGTTTAGGTCAGGTGTAATTAGCCTTATATGGTTCTCAATCAGGGACAGGTGTTTGACGTTTCCTCTGATTGAGAACCATATAAAGGTAGGCTGTTCACACTGTTTGTTTGTGGGTGATTGTCTTCTGTGTCTGTGTATGTTGCACCACACGGGACTGTTTCGTTTTGTTCGTTCGTTTGATGTAGTCTGTTCCTGTTCGTGAGTTCTTCGTGTATTTATGTAAGTTCCATGTTCAGGTCTGTCTACGTCGTTTTGTTATTTTGTAGTTTGTTGAAGTGTTTTCGGTTTTCGTTTTTACTTTAATAAACTTCATTATGTCAAATTATCACGCTGCGCTTTGGTCCAATCCCTACTCCTCCTCTTCTTCCGAAGAGGAGGAGGACAGCCGTTACAGTCTCACCTAAGGGAAGCATCAGGGAGTATTTTTTTCCCTTCCCCCCAGCGGGAATGACGTCGGGTCCGGGAACCGCTACAGGCTCTCATGCCTCAGACAGATCGCCACGCTCCCTTGCTTCAACCGGCTCATCAGGCTCTCATGCTTCAGCCGGCTCGCCAGGATCCCCTGCCTCAGCCGGTCTGTCAGGTTCCCTCGCATCAGCAGGGGTGACCAGTCCACTCCTGATCCCCGGGATCATCCCTTTGGTTAGCGTCCTGTGGCTGGAGCCGAACGTGCCGGGGAGGGGGTACCGTCACGTATGCTCTCTCTCCAGGGCTCTAGGTCGCCATGCTCCCGCTTCTCAGCCGGACTGACAGGTTTCCCGCGCCTCAGCAGAGGTGACTGGTCCGCTCCTGATCCCCGGGATCGTCATTTTGGTCGGCGTCCGGCAGCTGGAGTCGCTCGTAGAGGAGGGGGTGCTGTCACGTGTGCTCCCTCTCCGGCCTCTAGGTCACCAGGCTGCTCGTTATGGTACACACTTGTCACCATCATTACGCACACCTGCGCATCATCAGACTCGCCTAGATTCCATCACTTCCCTGATTACCTTCCCTATATATGTCACTCCCTTTGGTTCCTTCCCCAGGCGTTATTGTTTCTGTTTCATGTCTGTGCGTTGTTCGTGTTTCTTATGTTGTATTATGTTGTGTTTGTTAAAACACTCACTCCCTGAACTTGCTTCTCAGCTCTCAGCGCCCAATGTTACATTATGTTCCTTTTGATGGCATAGAAGACCCTTCTTGCCTTGTCTCTCAGCTCATTCACAGCTTTGTGGAATTTACCTGTGGCGCTGATGTTTAGGCAGAGGTATGTATACTTCTTTGTGTGCTCTAGGGCAACAGTGTCTAGATGGAATTTGTATTTGTGGTCCTGGCAACTGGACCTTTTTTGTAACACCATTATTTTTTGTCTTACTGAGATTTACTGTCAGGGCCCAGGTTTGACAGAATCTGTGCAGAAGCATCTAGGTGCTGCTGTAGGCCCTCCTTGGTTGGGGACAGAAGCACCAGATCATCAGCAAACAGTAGACATTTGACTTCAGATTCTAGTAGGGTGAGGCCGGGTGCTGCAGACTGTTCTAGTTCTAGCCAATTTGTTGATATATATGTTGAAGAGGGTTGGACTTAAGCTGCATCCCTGTCTCACCCCACGGCCCTGTGGAAATAACTTTTAACCGCACACTTGTTGTTTGTGTACATGGATTTTATAATGTCGTATGTGTCATGACTCTCTCTCTCCTTGGTGAGGATCAAAAGGACCCATCAACTAGGCAAATGTTTGAGGAGAGGAGAGGGGGGGAGTTTGGCCTGTTTTATGACTTAAATACCTTGCAGACACTTTCTCTTTGGCTCTGCAGTATGGGAAGACCGAAAATTCTTTGTTAGACAGAGAGACTTTGCCGCCAAAATTTCAACATCAAACAATGGACACTGGGACAATATATTTCAACATCCGAATGATGAGAGATGGAATATGGAAAATGAATGTATATTTTGTGATGTCATTAAAATGATCACGGAAATATTGTAACTTTAAGAGCTTTCACACTGTATATGTCAGATTTACAGCTACATGTTGTAAAAAATTACATGATTAAATATGAAACTATTTTTGAAAATATAGAAATGTGATTTTAGCCTTCTAAATGAGATAATTACTTTTCATATAAACATAGGCCCAGTCAGTAACCACGCCCACGTGAGCACAGACATTGTGTCGGCATGTTGGAATGCCCCTAAGACCAGAGTGCTTAAAAGGACTTGCTAACAAAATTTATATTAGACCAAAACATGCCGGGTTGCTGTGGTCCTAGCTGTACCCTGAATAATCAACCATTGAGACCAGAGAACGTGAGGCTGTGGTTCACACGTTGAAATGTTTAGAACTTTGTAAACTAGACCAAAACATGCACCGTCTGCAGCCGTGCATGTAAAGTAGTCTAGGACATTTTGACCAAAGACAAGAGAGAAGAAGGGGCGGCAGATAGCCTAGGGGTTAGAGCGTTGGGACAGTAACCGAAAGGTTGCTAGATTGAATCCCCGAGCTGACAAGGTAAAAACCTGTCGTTCTGCCCCTGAACAAGGCAGTTAACCCACTGTTCCCTGGTAGACCGTCATTGTAATTAAGAATTTGCGCTTAACAGACTTGCATTGTTAAATAAGTAGATCCCTCAGAACACTGTGTGTGGTACATCTGAAGTACCTATTCTAATGAACACTCCAGAACAAAAGAAGTCTACAACTAAGAAGGACATTGTGACCTCTGGTGGACAACCAGAGACTTACATCAAACCACTTCACATAGATGGATCGAGTGGTGACGACAGAGAAAGCCATCTACACGTAAATATATATTGCATTTCTGTGGTTGTTAGTGTGCTAAGTATTCTGGTTACGGTGAGCACAGTTTCCATATGTATGATAAGTTGACTCTTTGTCCCTCCCTTTCCATTGCGTAACCAAACGGTCATGCTTTTGTTAGTCAACTAGGGACCTGTTTTCATTGTATTATGTATGTAATCAATATCCTATGCTGTGTGTGTTTACGTATTTGGTGTGATGATTTAGTTAGTTAATAAATAATTAAGCCAATTTGTGTATCACTGATTCATCACTTAGGTTAGAGTTCGTGCAGATATCCAAGGATTATGCGACATTCAGAATGTGACTGATGAGGTAATAATTAATAATGGACTATTATTGATGTAAGAGATATTTAGATCATCTTTAGAGTTTAATTCAGGAGATAGTAACTCGGTAAACAACTGTTTCCGTGGTGCCCCAAATTCCGAATGAGTTAATTGTTACATGATTAATTTAATTGAGTAATACGTAAACGTAGTAGGTAATTATTCAGTAAATAGCAGTCATCACATTAATGATAGTCACGTCACGTTTTTTCCCCAACACCACTTTCCATCAATTTGTATAGCAGACACTCATGCCCCCCAAAAAATCAACAAAGCATGAGAAGACTTTGTCTTTGTTTTGGTTTGTTTGTTTGTCAATTAGGGTGTGCATGGTGAATACGTGGTCTGTCATATGGTCATTTGGTAAAAAGCCAATTTGACATTTGCTCAGTGCATTGTTTTCACTGAGGAAATGTACGAGTCTGCTGTTATTGATAATGCAGAGGATTTTCCCAAGGTTGCCCTTGACGGATATCCCATGGTAGTTATTGGGGTCAAATTTGTCTCCACTTTTGTGGATTGGGGTGATCAGTCCTTGGTGTCCAAATATTGGGGAAGATGCCAGAGCTAAGGATGATGTAAAAGAGTTTAAGTATAGCCAATTGGAATTTGTGGTCTGTATATTTGATAATTTCATTGAGGATACCATCAACACCACAGGCCTTTATGGGTTGGAGTGTTTTGTATTGTGTCCTGTAGTTCATTCAAAGTAATTGGAGAATCCAGTGGGTTCTGGTAGTCTTTAATAGTTGATTCTATGATTTGTATTTGATCATGTATATTTTTTTGCTGTTTATTCTTTGTTATAGGGCCAAAAATAATGTAGAAGTGGTTTACCCATACATCTCAGTTTTGGATAGATAACTCTTCATGTTGTTGTTTGTGTAGTGTTTTCCAATTTTCCCAGAAGTGGTTAGATTCTATGGATTCTTCAATTACATTGAGCTGATTTCTGACGTGCTGTTCCTTATTTTTCCGTAGTGTATTTCTGTATTGTTTTAGTGATTCACCATAGTGAAGGTGTAGGCTCAGGTTTTCTGGGTCTCTATGTTTTTGGTTGGATAGGTTTCTCAATTTCTTTCTTAGGTTTTTGCATTCTTCATCAAACCATTTGTCATTGTTGTTCATTTTCTTCGGTTTTCTGTTTGACATTTTTAGATTTGATAGTGAAGCTGAGGTCAAATGTACTGTTTAGGTTTTCTACTGTTAAGTTTACACCTTCAGTATTACAGTGGAACGTTTTGTCCAGGAAGTTGTCTAAAAGGGATTGAATTTGTTTTTGCCTAATTGTCTCTCACTCTCTCACACACACACACACCACACACACACACCACACACACACACACACACACTCACACACACACTCACACTCACACGGGGTCGTAGGTGGTATCTTTCTTGAAGAAGCGCATGGCGAAGAATCCCCCAGCCTGGACACACAGCACCAGGATGATGCCTCCTATGAAACTGGAAAATGTCAAAGCTTGCCTGGGAGAACTCTGATGGCTCTGGAGGTGACTCATCTGACAGGGGGAGATACAGTAGGGCAAAAAAATATTTAGTCAGCCACCAATTGTGCAAGTTCTCCCACTTAAAAAGATGAGGGAGGCCTGTAATTTTCATCATAGGTACACTTCAACTATGACAGACGAAATGAGAAAAAAATCCAGAAAATCACATTGTAGGATTTTTTATGAATTTATTTGCAAATTATGGTGGAAAATAAGTGTTTGGTCACCTACAAACAAGCAAGATTTCTGGCTCTCACAGACCTGTAACTTCTTTAAGAGGCTCCTCTGTCCTCCACTCGTTACCTGTATTAATGGCACCTGTTTGAACTTGTTATCAGTATAAAAGACACCTGTCCACAACCTCAAACAGTCACACTCCAAACTCCACTATGGCCAAGACCAAAGAGCTGTCAAAGGACACCAGAAACAAAATTGTAGACCTGCACCAGGCTGGGAAGACTGAATCTGCAATAGGTAAGCAGCTTGGTTTGAAGAAATCAACTGTGGGAGCAATTATTAGGAAATGGAAGATATACAAGACCACTGATAATCTCCCTCGATCTGGGGCTCCACGCAAGATCTCACCCCGTGGGGTCAAAATGATCACAAGAACGGTAAGCAAAAATCCCAGAACCACACGGGGGGACCTAGTGAATGACCTGCAGAGAGCTGGGACCAAAGTAACAAAGCCTACCATCAGTAACACACTACGCCGCCAGGGACTCAAATCCTGCAGTGCCAGACGTGTCCCCCTACTTAAGCCAGTACATGTCCAGGCCCGTCTGAAGTTTGCTAGAGAGCATTTGGATGATCCAGAAGAAGATTGGGAGAATGTATATGGTCAGATGAAACCAAAATAGAACTTTTTGGTAAAAACTCAACTCGTCGTGTTTGGAGGACAAAGAATGCTGAGTTGCATCCAAAGAACACCATACCTACTGTGAAGCATGGGGGTGGAAACATCATGCTTTGGGGCTGTTTTTCTGCAAAGGGACTAGGACGACTGATCCGTGTAAAGGAAAGAATGAATGGGGCCATGTATCATGAGATTTTGAGTGAAAACCTCCTTCCATCAGCAAGGGCATTGACGATGAAACGTGGCTGGGTCTTTCAGCATGAGAATGATCCCAAACACACCGCCCGGGCAACGAAGGAGTGGCTTCGTAAGAAGCATTTCAAGGTCCTGGAGTGGCCTAGCCAGTCTCCAGATCTCAACCCCATAGAAAATCTTTGGAGGGAGTTGAAAGTCCGTGTTGCCCAGCAGCAGCCCCAAAATATCACTGCTCTAGAGGAGATCTGCATGGAGGAATGGGCCAAATACCAGCAACAGTGTGTGAAAACCTTGTGAAGACTTACAGAAAACGTTTGACCTCTGTCATTGCCAACAAAGGGTATATAACAAAGTATTGAGATAAACTTTTGTTATTGACCAAATACTTATTTTCCACCATAATTTGCAAATAAATTCATTAAAAATCCTACAATGTGATTTTCTGGATTTTTTTCCCTAATTTTGTCTGTCATAGTTGAAGTGTACCTATGATGACAATTACAGGCCTCTCTCATCTTTTTAAGTGGGAGAACTTGCACAATTGGTGGCTGACTAAATACTTTTTTGCCCCACTGTATATGGGGAGGGAGGGGGGGAGAAGGAGAGATATGGGAAGAGAGAGAGGGGGAAAGGGATGAGTAATAATAGAGAGATCAATAAGGGATGGATGAAGTGATGGAATGCTGAGTTTAAACTCACCTGAGTCCCCTTCACCTTCTTCCGCTATCTCTATGACTAAAAACACATAAGGAAATGTAATCAATGTTATTGTTGTTTAGCAAATAGTTTTTACTCACATTGTCTATTTTGTGTGTGTGTGTGTGTGTGTGTGTGTGTGTGTGTGTGTGTGTGTGTGTGTGTGTGTGTGTGTGTGTGTGTGTGTGTGTGTGTGTGTGTGTGTGTGTGTGTGTGTGTGTGTGTGTGTGTGTGTGTCACTGTTCCCGAAGACCCTCCAGACACAGCCAGTCAGGTTTAGGGTGGAGTCTCCGACACACAGGTCACATGACTCAGCCTGGGAGCAGTCTATCGGAGGCAACAGTTGTCAATCAATCAGCCAGGGCAGAATAACACAAATAAACACACTCAGGGCGGACCTCTGCTTTCCTCATAACAGGAATCAATGCGTCATTAAAACCCTAGACATTGAGCTAAACCCTAAGCATTGAGCTAAAACCTAGGTGTTGAGCTAAACCCTAGGATTTGAGCTAATCAATAATCAATTAGCTAAAACCTAGGCGTTGAGCTAAACCTAGGCATTGAGCTAAAACCTAGACATTGCGCTAAACCCAAGGAGTTGAGATAAACCCTAGGTATCGAGCTAAAACCTAGGCATTGAGCTAAAACCTAGAAATCGAGCTAAACCCTGGGCATTGGGCTAAACCCTAGGATTGAGCTAAACCCTACACATTGAGATAAAACCTAGGTGAAGAGCTAAATCCGAGACATTGAGCTAAATCTGAGACATTGAGCTAAACCCTAGGAATTGAGCTAAACCCTAGGTATTGGACTAAACCCTATATATTGAGCTAAACCCTAGGCATTGAGCTAAACCCTAGGCATTGAGCTAAATCCTAGACATTGAGCTAAACCCTACACATTGAGATAAAACCTAGGTGAAGAGCTAAATCCGAGACATTGAGCTAAATCTGAGACATTGAGCTAAACCCTAGGAATTGAGCTAAACCCTAGGTATGGGACTAAACCCTATATATTGAGCTAAACCCTAGGCATTGAGCTAAACCCTAGGCATTGAGCTAAATCCTAGACATTGAGCTAAACCCTAGGTATTGAGCTAAACCCTAGGAATTGAGCTAAACCCATTGAGCTAAACCCTACCTATTGAGCTAAACCCTAGATATTGAGATAAATCCTATGCATTAAGCTAAACCCTAGTTATTGAGCTAAACCCTAGTTATTGAGCTAAACCCTAGCCATTGAGCTAAACCCTAGCCATTGAGCTAAACCCTGGGAATTGAGCTAAACCCTGGGCGTTGAGCTAAACCCTGGTTATTGAGCTCAACCCTGGGCATTGAGCTAAACCCTACATATTGAGCTAAATCCTACGCATTGAGCTAAACCCTAGGCCTTGAGATAAACCCTAGGTATTTATCTAAACCCCAGTCATTGAGCTAAACCCTAGGCATTGAGCTAAAAACTAGGGATTGAGCTAAACCCTAGGTATTGAGCTAAACCTAAGGTATTGAGCTAAACCATAGAAATTGAGCTAAACCCTAGGCATTGAGCTAAACCCTAGGCATTGTGCTAAACCCTAGGCTTTGAGCTAAACCCTAGGAATTGAGCTAATCCCTAGGCATTGAGCTAAACCCTAGGCATTGAGCTAACCCCTAGATATTGAGCTCAATCCTAGGCATTGAACTAACCCCTAGGCATTGAGCTAAACCCTATGTATTGAGTTAAACCCTGGGCATTGAGCTAAACTCATTGAGCTAAACCCTAGGCATTGAGGTAAACTCATTGAGCTAGACCCTAGGTATTGAGCTAAACCCTAGATATTGAGCTAAACCCTAGGCATTGAGGTAAACTCATTGAGCTAGACCCTAGGTATTGAGCTAAACCCTAGGTATTGAGCTAATCCCTCGGCATTGAGCTAAACACTAGACATTGCGCTAAACTCTAGTTATTGAGCTAAAACCTAGGCATTGAGTGTAACCCTAGCCGTTGAGCTAAACCCTAGGCATTGAGCTAAACCCTAGGCATTGAGCTTAACTCATTGAGCTAAACCCTAGGCATTTAGGGGGTCTGAGCATTGTTTACCAAACTAACAATGTTTAATTTGCTTACACATATCATGTCATTTTAAATGAGATGTCATGAAGAATAGGAGACAAGGGAAGGAGTCGAGGGAAGGTTGGAAACAATACTATAAATGGAAGTGGGGCCAAAAAGAACAGAGGGGCCAAAGTTGAGAATCAGAAAGTTCAAAGGGTGACAGACCACACACACACACACAAACATGCTCACATACATACCTACCTGAAGAGTCCGACTGACAATGAGAGGTGCTCACCACTGAGAGGACCAGCAACGCTGCACCGGGGGCCTTTAGCTCTAACCCTCGCATCCTGACCACTACAGACCAGTTCAGACTAGTACAGACCAGCAAAGACCAGTACAGACAGGTAGAGACCACAGACTAGTCAGAGAAAAACAAAAAAATAGCTTCAGTTCCTCAGGTGGCTTCAAGATGTCAACAGGGATCATAAGATTCTAAACGGTTCCAGAAGGTTCCAGAATGTTTCAGAATATTCCAAATGGAGGACTAAGTACTTTTCAGTTGGTTGTAGATTGCTCCCCTTGCAGAGGACTCAAACTCAACAAAACATAAATGGGGTTCTAGCTTTAGAAAATATTAAATGAAGAGGAGAGGAGTTATCTGCATTTGGGAAAGAGAGAGACAGGAACCGGTGTAACTCGACCCTAGTCTACTTGGTTACCTAGCCATCCCCCTCCCCTTCCCCACCACCCTGAAACCCACACCACTGAGACAGATTGACACCTTTTTACCTCAGAGCCCCAGGACACACACACATACAAAAGCATGCTCGCAAGCACACACACAGGCACACAAACACACACTCATATGCCCGCACACACACAGGAATGTGCACACACACACGCTGTGCCCACAAACGCTGATTATCATTCCAACACAGATATTACAGGAACTGTATAGACACTGTCACACAATGACATGTGTATTTTGTCAAATG
The DNA here is from genome assembly GCF_016432855.1 of Salvelinus namaycush. Taxonomy (NCBI): domain Eukaryota; kingdom Metazoa; phylum Chordata; class Actinopteri; order Salmoniformes; family Salmonidae; genus Salvelinus; species Salvelinus namaycush. The sequence continues at coordinate 16,403,944 of NC_052333.1, read as the reverse complement.
CGTATTTATGTGGTGTATATATACAATGTGTTGTTAATTCCTGTCTATACATGTAACGACCGGGGTGTAGTGGGTGAGAAGTCAGGCGCAGGAAGCAGAGAGTTCAGGTTAGTGCTATACTTTTTAATGCACAAAAAACGATGAACATAAGCCAACCCCCGAACCAAAGGGCGCACACCAAAACAAATGCCCCAAACACGGGGAACTTAAACAGTCCAGCAAAACCCATAAAAATGGGGAACCCGTAACACACAGACATGTACACACGTACACGAAACAATCCCGCACACCAGTAGGCGGGCCTGCTGGTAAATAAAGCCTGACTAATCAGCCTAAAACACAAACAGGTGAAACCAATAAACAGAAAGGGGAAAAAGGGATCAGTAGCAGCTAGTAGGCCGGTGACGACGACCGCCGAGCGCCACCCGAACAGGAAGGGGAGCCACCTTCGGTAGGAGTCGTGACAATACATTGCTTTCTAACTGTATAATTAACATGTTGAGTGACACACGCACATTGCAATGAATAATGCTTTAAGTCAATAAACTAGGCAACTTCAGTTAGTGCTAAATACGGCTGCTAGAATCCTGACTAGAATCCTGACTAGAACCAAAAAATGTGATCATATTACTCCAGTGCTAGCCTCCCTACACTGGCTTCCTGTTAAGGCAAGGGCTGATTTCAAGGTTTTACTGCTAACCTACAAAGCATTACATGGGCTTGCTCCTACCTATCTTTCCAATTTGGTCCTGCCGTACATACCTACAAGTACGCTACGGTCACAAGACGCAGGCCTCCTAATTGTCCCTAGAATTTCTAAGCAAACAGCTGGAGGCAGGGCTTTCTCCTATAGAGCTCCATTTTTATGGAATGGTCTGTCTACCCATGTGAGAGACGCAGACTCAGTCTCAACCTTTAAGTCTTTACTGAAGACTCATCTCTTCAGTGGGTCATATGATTGGGTGTAGTCTGGCCCAGGAGTGTGAAGGTGAACGGAAAGGCTCTGGAGCAACGAACCGCCCTTGCTGTCTCTGCCTGGCCGGTTCCCCTCTCTCCACTGGGATTCTCTGCCTCTAACCCTTTTACAGGGGCTGAGTCACTGGCTTACTGGTGCTCTTTCATGCCGTCCCTAGGAGGGGTGCGTCACTTGAGTGGGTTGAGTCACTGACGTGATCTTCCTGTCTGGGTTGGCGCCCCCCCTTGGGTTGTACCGTGGCGGAGATCTTTGTGGGCTATACTCGGCCTTGTCTCAGGATGGTAAGTTGGTGGTTGAAGATATCCCTCTAGTGGTGTGGGGGCTGTGCTTTGGCAAAGTGGGTGGGGTTATATCCTTACTGTTTGGCCCTGTCCGTGGGTATCATCGGATGGGGCCACAGTGTCTCCTGACCCCTCCTGTCTCAGCCTCCAGTATTTATGCTGCAGTAGTTTATGTGTCGGGGGGCTAGGGTCAGTTTGTTATATCTGGAGTACTTCTCCTGTCTTATCCGGTGTCCTGTGTGAATTTAAGTATGCTCTCTCTAATTCTCTCTTTCTTTCTTTCTCTCTCTCGGAGGACCTGAGCCCTAGGACCATGCCTCAGGACTACCTGGCATGATGACTCCTTGCTGTCCCCAGTCCACCTGGCCGTGCTGCTGCTCCAGTTTCAACTGTCCTGCCTGCGGCTATGGAACCCTGACCTGTTCACCGGACGTGCTACCTTGTCCCAGACCTGCTGTTTTCAACTCTCTAGAGACAGCAGGAGCGGTAGAGATACTCTTAATGATCGGCTATGAAAAGCCAACTGACATTCCTGAGGTGCTGACTTGCTGCACCCTCGACAACTACTGTGATTATTATTATTTGACCATGCTGGTCATTTATGGACATTTGAACATCTTGGCCATGTTCTGTTATAATCTCCACCCGGCACAGCCAGAAGAGGACAGGCCACCCCTCATAGCCTGGTTCCTCTCTAGGTTTCTTCCTAGGTTTTGGCCTTTCTAGGGAGTTTTTCCTAGCCACCGTGCTTCTACACCTGCATTGCTTGCTGTTTGGGGTTTTAGGCTGGGTTTCTGTACAGCACTTTGATATATCAGCTGATGTAAGAAGGGCTTTATATATACATTTGATTTGAATAAACACTTGTCACCTTCACCTCATACAAACACATGCCTTCTCCATCACATACACTCCTCCCACACACACAACCCAACCTCCTCTCCTCTCCTTTCTCCTCCTCTCCATCCTCTCCCTCCTCTCACACATCGATTTGTGCTGGAGCGTCAGAGGTGTGTACGGGTGTGTGTGTGTAGGGGGAGAGGCAGTATGTGTGCCTGTTAGATAACCGAGGAATTTCCGCAGTCACATGAGCACCAGCTTGAGCTTCCCGTTAACAGCTCATAAATCCCACCTGAGGGCAGTCAGACTGTAAGGAACAGATCTAACCGCCTGTCTCCTCTCTATCTAGCCCATCTATGTGTTAAAAGGTAGTGTAACAGAGGTGGTTCGGTGAACCACACATACTTGATTAGGAGGTTAATCATACCTGAAACCTGAACACTTGCGTAAGCTCCCCTTGTTGCTGCCTAGGCTTTAGCTCATCGGGTTACTGTGGTGCAACACTCCATCCAATTTCTGTGACGTCTAGAGGGCTGAAGTACACTGAACAAAAATGGAAAAGTGTTGGTCTCATGTTTCATGAGCTAAAATAAAAGAGCCGTTGCCAGATAATTTAATGTTTATTTCTCTACCATAAGCCACCTCCAACATCATTGTAGAGAATTTGGCAGTAGTTCCAACCGGCCTCACAACTGCAAACCACGTGTAACCAGTCCAGCCCAGGACCTCCACATCCGGCTTCTTCACCTGCGGGATCGTCTGAGACCAGCCACCCGGACAGCTGATGAAACTGTGGATTTGAATAACCAAATAATTTCTGCACAAACTGTCAGAAACCATCTCAGAGAAGCTTATCTGCGTGCTCATCGTCCTCACCAGGATCTTGACCTAACTGCAGTTCGGCGTCGTAACTGACTTCAGTGGGCAAATGCTCACCTTCGATGGCCACTGGCACGCTGGAGAAGTGTGCTCTTCACAGATGAACCCCGTTTTCAATTGTGCGAGCCATTTGCTGATGTCCATGTTGTGAACAGAGTGCCCCATGGTGGTGGTGGGGTTATGGTATGGGCAGGCATAAGCTACAGACAACGAACACAATTGCATTTTATCGATGGCAATTTGAATGAAAATTATACCTTGACGAGATCCTGAGGCCCATTGTCGTGCCAGTCATCTGCTGCTCTCACCTCATGTTTCAGCATGATAATGCATGGCCCCATGTTGCAAGGATTTCTACACAATTCCTGGAAGCTGAAAATGTCCCAGTTCTTCCATGGCCTGCATACTCACCAGACATGTCACCCATTGCATGTTTGGGATGCTCTGGATCGACATGTACGACAGCATGTTCAAGTTCCCGACAATATCCAGCAACTTCGAGCAGCCTTTGAAGAGGAGTGGGACAAAATTCCACAGGCCACAATCAACAGCCTGATCTACTGTATTCGAAGGAGATGTGTCGCGCTGCGTGGCTGGTTTTCTGATCCAGGCCTCTACCTTTTTTTTAAGGTATCTGTGACCAACAGATGCATATCTATTCACAGTGATGTGAAATCCATAGATTAAGGCCTAATGAATATATTTAAATTGACTGATTTCCTTATATGAACTGTAACTCAGTAAAATCTTTGAAATTATTGCATGTTGCCTTTATATTTTTTGTTCAGTGTCATATAATAGGCTGAACTATAATATCTCCCTCTCTCAGTTTTCCCTCTAATGTGTAAATGACGTAATGCTATACATTTCTCCCAAAGAGAACCGGAAGTCCGTTTCCTTACATGGTTCTATGTCAACGACAAAATTAGTGTCCCCCTCTCTGCGCAGTGCCGTGGACCGTGCGTAATCACGTAGACACATTGCAGCAACCACTGCAGCCCACGCACGCTGTTTTGTATTACCGGGGAAACCGAGAATCTCAGTTGCCAGGTAAATCATCCATGACCGGGTTTCCCAGATATATCTATCAATCATCTCTCATCAGATAGCCTACATCGTTAACCAATCAACATTAATCAGCTGTTCATGTTTCAAAATAGATAGTAAACCTATACATGTTCAATTTCGTGCCTTTCAAAACACCCAAGGACATGTAGGCCTAGAGAGAGATAGATATATAGCCTACGCACTTTTTCTCAAATGAGACCTTGGGACTATAAGGTTCTATCTGACATTTAAAAAAATGTATAGTCATATTTAATTGATCTTTAGATGGTTCTTCATATATCTGTGAAGATAGATGTTTGAAAAAATACATTTTAAGTGAAAAAATGAAAAACTAGAAAGTTGATGTTGTCACGTGGTTGTTCAGTGACGACAGTAATTCGTCTGACGATCATAATACATTTCTTAATGTGCTCTGACTCTATCTTGGTAAAATAGTGTTATTATATCATTTATGTATTCAAATAGCTACAGTTGTCTTAATGTCTAATTCAGAAGTGTCAGATAGAACCTTATAGCTGAACCCAGACTGACATTTCGGAGCCAGAATCCATCTGCGATTGCATCCCCCTAAAAAAACGGATTACAAATGTTACAAGATATTGATACTCTGCACTTTAGGTACCTTTAAGAAAAAACAAAACACTACAAAACAGTTTTGAATTCTGGGATGTGAAAACTTTGATGCTCAATATCTCAGAACTATGTCTTGCGCATTTAGGTCACGAAATGATCATGTCTGATTCATCCGAGACAAAGGGTGCTTAGCCAGTGACTCACCTTAGGACACTGCATGTAGGCTATTCATGCACTTAGATCCTATTTTGCTCTTGCTTATTGAATGACGTACACGTTTTTGTTAACTTTTCTAATTCTGCAGAGAATTAGACATATGACCTCAAATATTTTCTTATAGTCTTATTCAATACCGCCAAAAAATAAATGACAACAATCGATTATGCAAGCAAATTCTAGCATACAACTACGTTTCAGAACCTTGGACAGCTCCTCTAGGTGCGAGCCCCCCTACGCTGCGAGCCCCCCCCCCCATACGCCCTTTTCTCGCTCTCAACCATTTACACTTACAAGAACCTCTACTGCGGTGTGTGCGTGTTTGTGTGTGTGCGCGTGCGTGCGTGCGTTTCGGAAGCGCCTGTCCGACATTTTTAAGGAAAAGTTGCGCGCGAGGCAAGCCGCAGTGGGAGGGGCGGGAAGCTGCCGCATTTTTCTGAATGAAATTACTCTACAGGAGCCCCCCATCCCACCCCACACTCCCGTCTCTCCGAGCGCCTCATTGGCTAAAGCCTGCCACAACTGACGTCAGTCAGACCTTCCCTAGTGAAGGAACATTCGCGCAGGAGATCCATCCAGTCATTCCGGTGTTCACCACCGGAGAAACGGAGACAACCTAATCGCAAGGAGGATATGTTATTACTCTGATGGGGACAGACAAGCCTTACTGAGATATTACCAACCATCATATACCACGAGACAAGCTGGACACAGACAGCATCACAGTCTCCTGGATTCTCTGTCAACAGAGCTGATTTGAAAGAATCGTGATCAAGGTCTTGTTAGAAGGTAAGATCTTCTGTAGTGTCTGTCTGTATGTCAGTCTGTGTGTGGGGGCAGTGTATGTCATGTGCATGTAAACCCCAATTTATATCAGAGATAAAGCATGAGAACATGGTTTTCCAAGCTAGTGGGCAACTGTTACACAACACTCCACACGGCACAATAGGAGAAGAGTGGAGAGGAGACACCAGAAGGACTGCATTCCAATTCTGTCTTCTCCACTTTCTCCCTGGAGTGTGTACTCGTTCACTCCCCCTTGTATATTTAAAAGCATTGGCTAGACATACATATAGGCTAGACAGGGCTTCTTCATCACATATCTCTTACATTGCTTGAGGGGAGTGAACAAGTGCACACTTTGGAGAGAGAAGAGTAGATATCAGGCAATGAAATGGAATGGTCCCATAGTAATGTGAGGAGCATGCAAAGTCTCTCCTTTGAGATGAACCAGTATCACTGTGGTTCAAGTGCACTACCTCCTGTGCCATAAATGCCCAGACCTTTAGGCAGATGCCGAAGTGGCCTAAGACCCAAGAGAGGAAGCCACTGTAGACTATTGAGATGCAGGAGAAGTGGAGAGGAAGCCACTGTAGAATATTGAGATGCAGGACAGGAGACGAGGAAAGGAAGCCACTGTAGACTATTGAGATGCAGGATAGAAGATGTGGAAAGGAAGCCACTGTAGACTATTGAGATGCAGGAGAGGAGACGAGGAGAGGAAGCTACTGTAAACTATTGAGATGCAGGAGAAGAGACGAGGAGAGGAAGCTACTGTAGACTATTGATATGCAGGAGAAGAGACGAGGAGAGGAAGCTACTGTAGACTATTGAGATGCAGGAGAAGAGACGAGGAGAGGAAGCTACTGTAAACTATTGAGATGCAGGAGAAGTGGAGAGGAAGCCACTGTAGAATATCGAGATGCAGGACAGGAGACGAGGAAAGGAAGCCACTGTAGACTATTGAGATGCAGGATAGAAGATGTGGAAAGGAAGCCACTGTAGACTATTGAGATGCAGGAGAGGAGACGAGGAGAGGAAGCTACTGTAAACTATTGAGATGCAGGAGAAGAGATGAGGAAAGGAAGCTACTGTAAACTATTGAGATGCAGGAGAAGAGACGAGGAGAGGAAGCTACTGTAGACTATTGATATGCAGGAGAAGAGACGAGGAGAGGAAGCTACTGTAGACTATTGAGATGCAGGAGAAGAGACGAGGAGAGGAAGCTACTGTAAACTATTGAGATGCAGGAGAAGAGACGAGGAGAGGAAGCTACTGTAGACTATTGAGATGCAGGAGAAGAGATGAGGAGAGGAAGCTACTGTAGACTAGATGCAGCCCCAGTGCAGGGTGTCTGTCTGCTGCTGTTAAGTAACAATAACAAACCACATGCAGGAACAGAGGGAGAGGGAGACTTGCTACTATTAGTTCCGTGACATTGTTTGTTAACATCTCTGTCTTCTCTCGCTCTCTCTCAGGTGTCGTGTGTGTGACCCATGATGACCCAGAATGACTCGGACATCTGGTTCGAGGAGTCTTCAGGTTCAGGGATGACTTCGCCCCTTTCCCAGCTGGACCAATCAGATCCCACAACCATTCCTGAGGCCTCTCCTCTCAGCCTATGGGGAGTGGTACTGTGCGTCTCCGGAACCCTCATTGTGTCCGAGAACACCATTGTAGTGGCGGCCATCTTGGCCACGCCTTCTCTTCGTGCCCCTGTCTTCCTACTCCTCGCCAGCCTGGCATTGGCCGACCTGCTTGCAGGCGTGGCCTTGATCCTGCACTTCCTCTTCCTGTTCTGTGTGGAGCCCACGGATTGGTCAGATCTGATGACATCAGGGCTTCTGGCGACATCACTGACCGCCTCCCTCCTCAGCCTGATGGGCGTGGCGCTGGACCGCTACCTGTCGCTAAGCCACGCCCTGACCTACGGCTCCCGCCACTCGCGTCGATGCGCCGCTGGTCTGCTGGCACTCGTCTGGCTGGGGTCATGTCTGATCGGCTCGGGCCCGATGCTGGGGTGGCACTGCCTCAATGACATCACATCCTGTTCCGTGGCGCAACCCCTGACCCGGACGTACCTGTCGTTGCTTTGTGGCGGCTTCCTGCTGGTCGTCATGGTAACGCTGCAGCTATACACCGGGATCTGCCGCGTCGCTAGGCGGCACGCTCACGCCATCGCCACGCAGAGGCACTTCCTGCCTGATGACCAATCGTACAAGAGCAAGCACGGGGGCCAGGGGAAGGGCCTCTCTCGGCTGTTGTTAGTCCTCGGAGTGTTCGTCAGCTGCTGGACGCCCTTCGCCCTTTACGGTTTGCTGGGCGATGCATCTAGCTCGCCCCTGTATACGTACGCTACGTTAGTGCCGGCGGCAGGGAACTCTCTGCTCAACCCTCTGCTGTATAGCCTGAGGAACAGAGACATACGCAAGGTGCTGCTGCACGCCTGCTGTCCTCACAGACACACACACAACACACACAGGCCTGTTGACGTGTAGGATGGAGACACACACAGACACACACATACTGTCCCATATAACTGTAACGCATACAAATTGCACATCATCATCATCACTTGCACTTCAGATAAGCAATCAGAATGTACTGTTCCAGAATGTACTGTTTCTTGGAGTCAGCTGGAATAAGCACTGTCATTGGCTGTGAGACCTGATGTACTGTATCATCTCAACATGTGCCTCATCCTCAACTAACATGAAGACAATCCACTCTTGATGCAATCACAGAGGTGCAACTATCGTAATTCATCTAGGTCCTTGGTGGGACTATACTATTCTGCTGTCGGTGATCCAAAGGTCAAATGCAGAGTAACTTGAAGGACTCTTAAACTCTTATAGAGGGTTTGCACTAATACTGTAAAAGGTACGTCAACTATCTCTGAAAAGGTTTGAGTTTGCCAATGTTTTTTTAAATAAAATGTATGAATGTTGTCTTTTTCTACTTCCTAAATAAAAACGACTTTATTTTGCACTAAAAGTGAAGTGGAGTCTCCTTCTTTCTACTCGCACGCATGCATGCGCACACACACACAGACATACTTGACTTAAGCCTGTTGACAATTGTCCTGCATCTCGGTTTGGAGCAAGTTTTCCCAGGTCACACCAGTTGAGGCCGCTCTCAGTCATTTCTGCCTGGACTTTCTGGGTTTCTGTGTCACCCTCTGTTTCTTTTTCCCTGTGGGTTCCATTTCAACCACTGGGACAGACGTCAATTAAACATCTATTCCACGTTGGTTCGATGTAATTTAATTGAAATGACGTGGACATAACGTTGGTTCAACCAATGTGTGCCCAGTGGGCAGGGACTGGCAAGTGATGATGGTGGTCGGTTTCTGAAGGGTGTCCAATACAGCTCCACTCATCTTTTTATTTTTCAGGAGGATCTTGAACATGGTGGATGACTGTAAACCTGAAAAATGTGGACCTGTGGGAGAAGCCATTGACCTACACAAACGTTTTAAATATTTTATATGAATCCACAAATCACATTACAGTTGAGAAGGATTCAAACATTTCATAGGTCATGGATATACAACACAAGAGGTTGGTGGCACCTTAACTGGGGGAGGACGGGCTCGTGGTAACGGCTGGAGCAGAATAAGTAGAATGGTATCAAATACATCAAACATATGGTTTCCATGTTTTTAATGCCATTTCATTCGCCGTTCCAGCCATTATTATGAGCCGTCCTCCCCTCAGCAGCCTCCACTGATATACAGTATGGACACAGAAAGACACTTCTTCTCCATACAGTAAGGCTACCCATGACACCTGACACAGAGCAGTACCTCGCTAGCTGCTTTGCCTTTTTCCTATGCAGGCCTGCAATCTGAAGGCCACTGTCAGCCTATGTACATGTCCAAGACTCCCAAATATCAGCACTACAAGTTTGCACTGATAACCTGGTATTTCAGCAACTTGTCAGCAAAGGCCTGCTCCACTTACGGGTGAAAATAGCAACCCACTTCCAATATGAGCACTTCCCTCCGGCCTCCCTCAGAACAACACTATCTGAACCCCTCCCTCTGGCCTCCAGCACCTCCCTCCGGCCTCCATCACAACAACACTATCTGAACCCCTCCCTCTGGCCTCCAGCACCTCCCTCCGGCCTCCCTCAGAACAACACTATCTGAACCCCTCCCTCTGGCCTCCAGCACCTCCCTCCGGCCTCCCCCACAACAACAACATCTGACATATTTGGTATACAAGAAAACATCATCAACATGCATGAATATGCACTGATGGTGTTACTGCTTGTATCACCTCATTAGCTATCAGGTTGACGAAGCGGTCATGTCTAGCGATGTATAAGTCCTTGTATGAACAGCAACCATTAACAATATGTGAAACAGACTCCATTACATTTGACTCATGTAAGATACAAAACGGATCATGGTTTGCAGGGTACCAGAGTGCTAGGTTGTATTTTGTTGGTAGAACCTGAAGCCTTAACAGTGGTGTGAGTGTCCTCGCCAATAGCAGCGTTCTGGTACATGGGATGGTAGCTGGCGAGTGGAGAGAACAAGTTGAAGAGCTTGCCCATGAGTATTCAATCAGGCTTGATATGATTGACATTTCCCCTCTGCCTGTGGTCATGAAGCTAAAGGCTGTGAGAGAAGTGGCTTTAGCAAAGGTTCAACATCTGTTTGCCAATGTGCATATCCCACCAAAGGTTTTAAGGGAAATAAAGTGGTGAGAAAGTGGCTATCCTTAAACACACACACCACACGTGAAGTTATTTTTCTGAGCCAAAAAGAGGGTTTGGGTGTCCCGAATGGAGGATTTAAATATTTATAACCCAGTGTGAATATTCATGATGTTCTTTGTGAAGTGTCAGAACACACACGCGCGTACACACATAGGGCGCGTTCCTCAATTAAGGAGAGGCGATGCAACAACCAATGGGCGAACTCTACGGTTCACGCTGAGTTCATAGACCAAGAAAGGTATCCAGAAACAGAAGAGAAAGCGAGACACCCCACTCAAAAAAACTATTCTGGTTCAATGAAAGTTCAATGAACTAAGTAGACCAGACCCAGCTGGGGTCATAATCTTAGAGCATGAATATAAAATGCTAATATCTTCAGCTGTGAGTGATGACAAAAAACAGCCTTGGTGACAATAATTTTGGAATTTGACTTCTGTGGGAATCGTCTCTATTGGAATTGTCTTTTTCGGCCATGATTCAGTTAAACTGCAGTACCGAAGCAATACTGTAGGTGCAGTCAAAAGCGTGCTTCCAGACTGGAACCTTGAGCCCTTGGTCTCAACCGCTGAGCTTATGCAGCAACGCTGCTCAATGACCAAAGGATTTTTTGGTGGAAAAAAAGAGCGAAGCACCAAGAGTTGTGTTAATTATCTACATTTACGTGGGAGGTGTGAATTGCATGCCATTACCACTGCTATGTGACAGGTAGCCTAGAATCCACATTAGCCTAGCCATTAGCCCAAACAAAGAAAACAATGTTTGTGCGTCCAGGTTAGAGGTCGACCGATTAATCGGAATGGCCGATTAATTAGGGCCGATTTCAAGTTTTCATAACAATCGTAAATCGGTATTTTTGGACACCGATTTTGCCTATTTTTTTAAATATATTTTTTTACACCTTTGTTTAATCTTTATTTAACTAGGCAAGTCAGTTAAGAACACTTTCTTATTTTCAATGACGGCCTAGGACGGTGGGTTAACTGCATATTTCAGGGGCAGAACGATAGATTTTCACCTTGTCAGCTCGGGGGATCCAATCTTGCAACCTTACAGTTAACTAGTCCAACGCAATAACGAGTTGCACTCCACAAGGAATTGTCTTTTACATTGTCTAGCCTGTTACACGAATACAGTAAGCCAAGGTAAGTTGCTAGCTAGCATTAAACTTATCTTGTAAAAAACAATCAATCAATCATAATCACTAGTTAACTACACATGGTTGATGATATTACTAGATATTATCTAGCGTGTCCTGCGTTGCATATAATCTGACTGAGCATACAAGTATCTGACTGAGCGGTGGTAGGCAGAAGCAGGCACGTAAACATTCATTCAAACAGCATTTTCGTGCGTTTTGCCAGCAGCTCTTCGTTGTGCGTCAAGCATTGCGCTGTTTATGACTTCAAGCCTATCAACTCCCGAGATGAGGCTGGTGTAACCGAAGTGAAATGGCTAGCTAGTTAGTGCGCGCTAATAGTGTTTCAAACGTCACTCGCTCTGAGCCTTCTAGTAGTTGGTCCCCTTGCTCTGCATGGGTAACGCTGCTTCGATGGTGGCTGTTGTCGTTGTGTTGCTGGTTCGAGCCCAGGGAGGAGCGAGGAGAGGGACGGAAGCTATACTGTTACACTGGCAATACTAAAGTGCCTATAAGAACATCCAATAGTCAAAGGTTAATGAAATACAAATGGTATAGAGGGAAATAGTCCTATAATAACTACAACCTAAAACTTCTTACCTGAGAATATTGAAGACTCATGTTAAAAGGAACCACCAGCTTTCATATGTTCTCATGTTCTGAGCAAGGAACTTAAACGTTAGCTTTCTTATATAGCACATATTGCACTTTTACTTCTCCAACACTATGTTTTTGCATTATTTAAACCAAATTGAACATGTTTCATTATTTATTTGAGGCTAAATTGATTTTATTGATGTATTATATTAAGTTAAAATAAGTGTTCATTCAGTATTGTTGTAATTGTCATTATTACAAATATATATATTTTTTTAATCGGCATCGACTTTTTTGGTCCTCCAATAATCGGTATCGGCGTTGAAAAATCATAATCGGTCGACCTCTAGTCCAGGTATACTTATATGGGTGAATCAACTTTTTATGACATTATTTCATATGATTTAATACATGTTATTAACAAAGTTTGCTCCATTTGAAGTATAAATAAGTGATAATGCCGAGAAGCCGTGTTTGGAGGATATATTTGCCAGGGTGTTGTCGTCGAGGGCCGGCAAACCATGCCAATATATCCTTCAAACACTGGCTTCAAGGGCATTATCACTTTTATACATGGTTGGGTAGGTTACTTTCTAAATGTAATTCATTAGTTACTAGTTACCTGTCCAAAATTGTAATCAGTAACGTAACTTTTGGATTTCCCAAACCCGGTAAGGTAATCTGATTACATTCAGTTACTTTTAGATTACTTTCCCCTTAAGAGGCATTAGAAGACAAAAATGTATGTTACCAATTGAACTACATTTATTGCAGGATAAATCAATGTTAAAGTTTACATAGCTGACCATAATATGGAGGTTAAATTTGACTTCATGGGTTGGTTATGTAGGCTTCTTCTAACCCATCACTTTCTACTACATATAATAATACGATTAAATTATATCTTTACATTAAAAACCAAAGTCAATCAGAATTCCAGTCATTCCAGTAAATGTTATAGCCCTTGATCTTCAAGAATAGGACTTGGAAATATGGACGTATAGATTAGCCAAATTGTTCTACCTGAGCATGACCTCAAATCTAAGGATTTATTAGCCAGCCCTACTCTGTTTATGATTTTGTCGTCATGGAGGACTGATTGGGCTCATTAATAAATGCTGCGCTCATGGAATGGCATGCTTTGAGCACTACTGAAAAGTGCTATTTACATGTGAAAAATAAATGCCATATGCTGCATTTGCTATAGGCCTATTGTTTACCTTTTTGTTGGTGAAACTTTGATATCTTGATAATATGCAACTGTTTAAAAGGCAAATCCACAGATGGAACAATAACAAAACGGACGCCTGCCTCTGTTTTGGTAAAAAGCTAAGGGATGGGCCTGGAGAAATGTAACCACTCTCAAATTAATAGACAGAGCTATGGATGCAAGGACTGACCATCCATGATATCAACATTATTGTTTTAACCATGTTTTGAGGCTATACAGTGTTAGTTTACATTTACAATATTTACAGACATTGGAGTAAAACAAGCTTATATTTTGGGTTCTCGTGGAGTGTGACATTAACTAAGATAATGAGGCATTTATAAGTTATATTCTTCAAGAATCAAAGTCCAAAATTGGATGTAATTTATTCATACTATTTCATCCTTCCACAAGATATAGTCCCGAAACAAATCTAGGGTTGCTACCCAAGCCGGTTGGTTTTCGTTCTATTTGTTCAGTTGCCAGAGACGCGATCCTGTCGTTCAGTCTTTTTGTTCTGTATCTATGGGTAGTCGTTTTAAATGTACCATTACCGTACTGGTTGGCAACGTTCTTATCCCTTGCTTGCTAGCTAGCCAACTACGGCTAACTTACCGTTACGTCAAACAGTGCAGACAGAATAACAACAATAGCTGCATTTGTTTAAGCTGTTTTCTAGTGAAATTTATTTGGATACATCCATAACAATGAGCCAATGGGGCACAATTTCACCTGGCATAGAAAATGTGCTCTTTTGTTAGGACACTGTTGTTCAAATGAGCTAGCCAACAACACAGCTAACACTAACTTCAAGCTGAAAGACTGCAAACTAGCTGCGCTTCGTTTTACCTTTTTCAATTGACATTTCTTTGTATATAGCCATAAAAATGATGCCAGCTGATTCATAATTTCGACTGGCTGAGAACCGCTGCCTGCCTCTCTCTTTCGTCCTGACTCCCGACCCCTACGTTCATTATATGGACGGGACAGTTGGAGATCGAATTAGAATATTTAAATAATGTTGCAAATATCGAAAAGACGGACAGTAAGTTTTACAAATCTTCGCTGTTGAAAACGAAATGTTAGTCTAAAAGAAATGTGAGATAATGTCTAGATGCCTTTTACAGTGGAGATCAAGTTTAGAACTTCCCTGCCTGGGCTGATGAGACAGTGGATTGTGCAGTCAGATGGAACAGAGTAAATAGGCATTTTAAAGGGAAATGTAAACACTATAGGAAGTAAATCTAATCAAAGATATGTATTGAATACACAAATACTAAACATGTGCATTTAACATAAAAACATCTCTATATTTAGTATTCTGATCGTCAGCGCCATTTTAAATCAGCAAATTGTCTGTGGTATTGAGTTTTTGCGCAGAGAGTGAATCGAAGAGAGTGAGGTTAGGTGCAGACAACGAAGATGGCAACAACAAGTAGTAATTCAAACATGAACTGTACAGCACCAGGCGGTATGAATTGGCTCCAAAAAAAACCTTGGTAAGCTACCATCGGCTGTCCAAGGACCCACAACTTTTGAAGAAGTGGCTCCATGTCCTGAAGAGGAATGACGTGCCAGCTCGAGCTAGCAGGATCTGCAGACAGCACTTCGTGGAGGCAGACTTAGCGATGATGGGCACTTTCGATGCGGCAACCGGGAGTTTCCGAATGGAAAGGAGTCATTGGCATACATTGAAGCCCTCTGCTTGCGCCTCTATTTTAAATTTCGAGGGTTATGGTGTAGGGGTTACCAACCATCATCAACATCGCTGACTTCGGAGTCAGATTTAAGATTGAATCATACTATACCGGCTCCGACGCTCGTCTTATGTGGCACGGGCTTGCAAACTATTACAGACTACAAAAGGAAGCACAGACGCGAGCTGCCCAGTGACACGAGCCTACCAGACGAGCTAAATCACTTCTATAGTCACGGCCGTCGTAAGGAGGAGACCAAGGCGCAGCGTGGTATGCGTACATTCTTCTTTATTAAGAATGAACACTAAACAAAACGTGAAGCTAATATGGATAGTGCAGACAGGCAACTAAACATAGATTAAGAACCCACAAATACCCAAGGGAAAATGACAACCTAAATATGGTCCCCAATCAGAGACAACGATAAACAGCTGCCTCTGATTGGGAACCACAATCAGGCCACCATAGACATACAAATACCTAGACCTACTAAACCCCTAGACTTACAAAAACCCTAGACAATACAAAACAAGCATACCCACCCTTGCCACACCCTGACCTAACCAAAATAATAAAGAAAACAGAGATAACTAAGGTCAGGGCGTGACATCTATGCTCGCTTCGAGGCAAGCAACACTGAGGCATGCATGAGAGCATCAGCTGTTCCACATGACTGTGTGATCACGCTCTCCGTAGCCGACGTGAGTAAGGCCTTTAAACAGGTCAACATACACAAGGCTGCGGGGCCAGACGGATTACCAGGACGTGTGCTCCGGGCATGTGCTGACCAACTGGCAGGTGTCTTCACTAACATTTTCATCATGTCCCTGATTAAGTCTGTAATACCAACATGTTTCAAGCAGACCACCATAGTCCCTGTGCCCAAGAACACAAAGGCAACCTGCCTAAATGACTACAGACCCGTAGCACTCACGTCTGTAGCCATGAAGTGCTTTGAAAGGTTGGTAATGGCTCACATCAACACCATTATCCCAGAAACTGTAGACCCACTCCAATTTGCATACCGCCCAAACAGATCCACAGATGATCCAATCTCTATTGCACTCCACTCTGCCCTTTCCCACCTGGACAAGAGGAACACTTACGTGAGAATGCTATTCATTGACTACAGCTCAGCGTTCAACACCATAGTACCCTCAAAGCTCATCACTAAGCTAAGGATCCTGGGACTAAACACCTCCCTCTGCAACTGGATCCTGGACTTCCTGACGGGCCGCCCCCCAGGTGGTGAGGGTAGGTAGCTACACATCTGCCACGCTGATCCTCAACACTGGAGCTCCCCAGGGGTACGTGCTCAGTCCCCTCCTGTACTCCCTGTTCACCCACGACTGCATGGCCAGGCACGACTCCAACACCATCATTAAGTTTGCAGACGACAAAAATACCGATTTCCGATTGTTATGAAAACTTGAAATCGGCCCCGATTAATCAGTCGACCTCTAGTCCAAACACACCAAGACAGTCGTGAAGAGGGCACAACAAAGCCTACTCCCCCTCAGGAAAGTTAAAAGATTTGTCATGGGTCCTGAGATCCTCAAAAGGTTCTACAGCGCCTCCTGGGTGGGGTAGTGGTCTAAGGCACTGCATCGCAGTGCTAGCTGTGCCACCAGAGACTCTGGGTTCGAGCCCAGGCTCTGTCGCAGTCGGCCGCGACCAGGAGGTCCATGGGGCGACGTACAATTGGCACAGCGTCGTCCGGGTTAGGGAGGGTTTGGCCGGTAGGGATATCCTTGTCTCATCGCGCACTAGCGACTCCTGTGGCGGGCCGGGCGCAGTGTGCGCTGACCAGGTCGCTAGGTGTACGGTGTTTCCTCCGACACATTGGTGCGGCCGGCTTCCGGGTTGGATGCGCGCTGTGTTAAGAAGCAGTGCGGCTTGGTTGGGTTGTGTTTCGGAGGACGCATGGCTCTCGACCTTCGTCTCTCCTGAGCCTGTACAGGAGTTGTAGCGATGAGACAAGACAGTAACTACTAACAATTGGATACCATGAAATTGGGGAGAAAAAGGGGGTTAAAAAAAAGAAAATGTAAAAAGGTTCTACAGCTGCAACATCGAGAGCATCCTGACTGGTTGCATCACTGCCTGGTACGGCAACTGCTCGGCCTCTGACACTACAGAGGGTAGTGCGTACGGCCCTGTACATCACTGGGGCTAAGCCGCCTGCCATCCAGGACCTCTACACCAGGTGGTGTCAGAGGAAGGCCCTAAAAATTGTCAAAGACCCCAGCCACCCAAGTCATAGACTGTTCTCTCTACTACCGCATGGCAAGCGGTACCAGAGTGCCAAGTCTAGGACTTCTCAACAGTTTTACCAAGCCATAAGACTCCTGAACAGGTAATCAAATGGCTACCCGGACTATTTGCATTGTGTGCCCACCCCACCCCTTTTTTTACACTGCTGCTACTCTCTGTTTATCATATATGCATAGTCACTTTAACTATACATTCATGTACATACTACCTCAATTGGGCCGACCAACCAGTGCTCCCGCACATTGGCTAACCGGGCTATCTGCATTGTGTCCCACCCACCACCCGCCAACCCCTCTTTATGCTACCGCTACTCTCTGTTCATCATATATGCATAGTCACTTTAACCATATCTACATGTACATACTACCTCAATCAGCCTGACTAACCGGTGTCTGTATGTAGCCTCGCTACTTTTGTAGCCTCACTACTATATATAGCCTGTCTTTTTACCGTTGTTTTATTTCTTTACCTACCTATTGTTCACCTAATACCTTTTTTTGCACTATTGGTTAGAGCCTGTAAGTAAGCATTTCACTGTAAGGTACAACACCTGTTGTATTCAGCGCACGTGACAAATAAACAGCAGCATACCACCCTGCATACCACTGCTGGCTTGCTTCTGAAGCTAAGCAGGGTTGGTCCTGGTCAGTCCCTGGATGGGAGACCAGATGCTGCTGGAAGTGGTGTTGGAGGGCCAGTAGGAGGCACTCTTTCCTCTGGTCTAAACAAAGATCCCAATGCCCCAGGGCAGTGATTGGGGACACTGCTCTGTGTAGGGTGCCGTCTTTCGGATGAGACGTTAAACGGGTGTCCTGACTCTCTGAGGTCATTAAAGATCCCATGGCACTTATCGTAAGAGTAGGGGTGTTAACCCCGGTGTCCTGGCTAAATTCCCAATCTGGCCTTCAACCATCACGGTCACCTAATAATCCCCAGTTTACAATTGGCTCACTCATCCCCCTCCTCTCCCCTGTAACTATTCCCCAGGTCGTTGCTGCAAATGAGAATGTGTTCTCAGTCAACTTACCTGGTAAAATAACGGATAAATAAAAAATAAAAATAAAAAAAACTTTGATTTGATTCGAAGCAAATGCGACTGCGGTCATGACTGTTGTTGACTTGGCTAGCATTAGACACTGGACAACTTTGTTGCAACTCTAGGTAACTAGCTAATTGCGTCTGAAGTGTTTTGTGTAACATCTCCCAGCAAATAACGTTAGCAAGCAACTCAACTGCAACTAAAATTGCTACATAGTTTATCCGTGTACTCCTGTTATTAGGTAGTTACTGTAGCGAGCTTCCACCTCAGATAGTGAAGTACTGTAATACATTTTGTTGACAGATTTGATTTTGTAATGTTTTGTTAGCTCCACCTCATTTAGCTAGACTGAAGTTGACATAGCGAATGTTTGCTGAAAAATAAATGTCTCCCTGTATTTGCTGTGTGGACAAACCATACAAGACAGGTAGCTTGTTAATGCCAACTGATATACACTGCTCAAAAAAATAAAGGGAACACTTAAACAACACAATGTAACTCCAAGTCAATCACACTTCTGTGAAATCAAACTGTCCACTTAGGAAGCAACACTGATTGACAATAAATTTCACATGCTGTTGTGCAAATGGAATAGACAAAAGGTGGAAATTATAGGCAATTAGCAAGACACCCCCAAAAAAGGAATGGTTCTGCAGGTGGTGACCACAGACCACTTCTCAGTTCCTATGCTTCCTGGCTGATGTTTTGGTCACTTTTGAATGCTGGCGGTGCTCTCACTCTAGTGGTAGCATGAGACGGAGTCTACAACCCACACAAGTGGCTCAGGTAGTGCAGTTCATCCAGGATGGCACATCAATGCGAGCTGTGGCAAAAAGGTTTGCTGTGTCTGTCAGCGTAGTGTCCAGAGCATGGAGGCGCTACCAGGAGACAGGCCAGTACATCAGGAGACGTGGAGGAGGCCGTAGGAGGGCAACAACCCAGCAGCAGGACCGCTACCTCCGCCTTTGTGCAAGGAGGTGCACTGCCAGAGCCCTGCAAAATGACCTCCAGCAGGCCACAAATGTGCATGTGTCAGCATATGGTCTCACAAGGGGTCTGAGGATCTCATCTCGGTACCTATTGGCAGTCAGGCTACCTCTGGCGAGCACATGGAGGGCTGTGCGGCCCCACAAAGAAATGCCACCCCACACCATGACTGACCCATCGCCAAACCGGTCATGCTGGAGGATGTTGCAGGCAGCAGAACGTTCTCCACGGCGTCTCCAGACTCTGTCACGTCTGTCACATGTGCTCATGTGCTCAGTGTGAACCTGCTTTCATCTGTGAAGAGCACAGGGCGCCAGTGGCGAATTTGCCAATCTTGGTGTTCTCTGGCAAATGCCAAACGTCCTGCACGGTGTTGGGCTGTAAGCACAACCCCCACCTGTGGACGTCGGGCCCTCATACCACCCTCATGGAGTCTGTTTCTGACCGTTTGAGCAGACACATGCACATTTGTGGCCTGCTGGAGGTCATTTTGCAGGGCGCTGGCAGTGCACCTCCTTGCACAAAGGCGGAGGTAGCGGTCCTGCGTCTGGGTTGTTGCCCT
The DNA here is from genome assembly GCF_016432855.1 of Salvelinus namaycush. Lineage (NCBI taxonomy): Eukaryota > Metazoa > Chordata > Actinopteri > Salmoniformes > Salmonidae > Salvelinus > Salvelinus namaycush. The sequence continues at coordinate 16,384,105 of NC_052333.1, read as the reverse complement.
CCTACGGCCTCCTCCACGTCTCCTGATGTACTGGCCTGTCTCCTGGTAGCGCCTCCATGCTCTGGACACTACGCTGACAGACACAGCAAACCTTTTTGCCACAGCTCGCATTGATGTGCCATCCTGGATGAACTGCACTACCTGAGCCACTTGTGTGGGTTGTAGACTCCGTCTCATGCTACCACTAGAGTGAGAGCACCGCCAGCATTCAAAAGTGACCAAAACATCAGCCAGGAAGCATAGGAACTGAGAAGTGGTCTGTGGTCACCACCTGCAGAATCACTCCTTTTTTGGGGGTGTCTTGCTAATTGCCTATAATTTCCACCTTTTGTCTATTCCATTTGCACAACAGCATGTGAAATTTATTGTCAATCAGTGTTGCTTCCTAAGTGGACAGTTTGATTTCACAGAAGTGTGATTGACTTGGAGTTACATTGTGTTGTTTAAGTGTTCCCTTTATTTTTTTGAGCAGTGTATTTGGGTTCAGTTGGCTTAACAAAAAGTTTGTGTGGCACGGGCTTGCAAACTATGTGTTTTCAGGATGACATCTTCATCCATGAAAAGGTTTTCATCCTGGAGGAGACTGTGCAGGAGGCAGAGGAGGTACATTCAAATCCATGTTATTTCTAAGGCTATTGTTTATTTCAAGACACCATCTGTCATCCCTGAGGCCATTTTGGATATAAAATGGACAATATACAGTATATGCAGTGACTCTTGAATATAACTATAGCCTAATAGATGTCTTAATTGTTTTCTACCAACAGGAAAGAAGGGTTAGTGCAGCATGCCAAACTGACCCCTTGGTGCCAGAGTGTTCCTGTGCTGCGGTGGAGAAGAGGTCCACCGGGACCATCAGGGACCATCACTAAAGAGCTCGGGGCCCAGCTCACAATCATCGATCACAACCATCAGTATACAACCGAGTCCTGCCCCTATATGCCACAGATGGAGCTGACGGAGAGTGAGATCAGTGAAGACCAGAACTCGCTGTATGAACCTGAGAGCTCAGAATCACAATCATCACAGTGCGAGCCAAAATATACTATTGATCACTTTGGGGGAGCGGGATGGTGTTCCGAAAATGGGGAGGAGCAGGCCATTCAACAGCCAATTCAAAGATACACCCATCCATAAAGGGAATCAGAGTGGAATTGTTTTTCCACAGATTTTTTTTTACCTGTTTCAACAGACCTGCTACCTTGTCCCGGTCCTGCTGTTTCGACTCTCTCTCTCAACCTATGAATGCTCAGCTATGAAAAGCCATTTGCTCCTGAGGTGCTGAACTGTTGCACCCTATATAACAACTGTGGTTATTATTTTCATGTAAAAAGGGCTTTTGTAAAATACATTTGATTGATTGGTTGTTTGCTGTGCTGGATGCTGTGTATTCACTAACTGTCTGAGTGATGGGACATTTTATAGCATCAGTAACATATTTTTGTGTGTATTTCATCTGCATTTTAACTTCTTAAAGTAGCAATCTGCAGTAAAAGCAATAACAAAGTGTCTCCCTGTTCCTCTTTCAGTAAAAAGCTGAGGGATGGGTCTGGAGAAATGTAGCTACTCTCAAATTCATAGACAGAGCTATAGATGCAAGGACTGACGATCCATGATATCAACATTGCCATCCTGTTTCTGTGATCTATTTCCACGACCATCTACCCAGTTTGCTTTAGATAAAGGCGTCTGCTAAATGGCATACATTATTAAAGTCTACTTTGACTCTGCCAACTGGCTGCCCAGTGTAGTTACCATTCCTTTCCAATAGATGGCAGCCAAAGCTAGTTGAAGTCACTATAGCCACAGGGACACGGGTTTAGTGCACGTTGAAAGTAGTTTTATCTTTAAAGCAAGTTTATCTGGTTATGCTTGAACCTGTTGTTATAGTGGACAAGCTAACTAATACTATTTTTACATAAGTTGCAGGCATTAGGTCTTGAAAAAAAGCAGGCTAGATTGACTAAATTAACTGGTTTTATTTAAACCCTATGTAAATGCCTTTGTTTCTGGGTTGCGTGCCTTATGGAAGAAACGACACACGCAGGGATGAGACGACGTACACCTCGTCCAATTCTCCCCTGTGCCCATAAGGTGAACTGGCGATAAACTGCCAACCTGTATGCTCTGCAAACAAAATCACAATGTATTTATAATGAACACGCCCCATTATTGGTTAGAATGAGATTTCATGAATCATGACGCTGTCTGCGATTCGAACCCTGGTCGTGTAATCAAAAGCTAAATGTGTTCCCATCACACCAAACAGCGCTGGTGATAAATACTGTTTATATATACTGAGCACCTACTCACTATTGATATTAACCTTAAACAATATATAATCAAGCAACATTTCAGCAATTATTTAACTGGTATATCTGCTGCTGACTGGTCGAGTAACCCCTTCTGCCAGGAAGTCCTTCATAAGGATTAGTGGTGCATGTATACTAGATAGCTGTAAATTGCTGCCTGTCGCTTCAGCACGCCCACCACCATGTTCGATCGTGTGTAAAAAATTCATCATAGCATGTTTGTATGGTCTGGTTATTAAATGGGTACATAGTTCAATAGTAATATCCTCTAAAACTCAAATGAGCTAGATAGTTGGCTAGCTAGCTATCTAGCAAACTTCACATACTGTATAGATAGCTAGCTAAGTTAATTAAATATCACCAGCTACCTAATTTCATATTAGCTAGCTATCTTGATGTATTTATCACTGTAAAAAACAAACTCCAAATGCATTTGTAGGTAGCTAGCTAACAGCCATGGAGGAGGGTGAAAGGATAGCAGCCCCAACTGTCAAAGTGAGAGAGTAGGCTATTCTGGATAGGGCAGGTACTTTTGTGTAGTTCCTGTCCCTAGATCAACTCATCAAGCTTCAAGTGGTATTTATGTATTCATTTGTGATGCTATCCTTGATATGATCCTGTTATTGTTACATGCTACACATGTACATACAGTTGAAGTCGGAAGTTTACATACACTTAGGTTGGAGTCATTAAAACTCGTTTTTCAACCACGCCACAAATTTCTTGTTAACAAACTATAGTTTTGGCAAGTCGGTTAGGACATCTACTTTGTGCCTGACACAAGCAATTTTTCCAACAATTGTTTACAGACAGATTATTTAACTTTATAATTCACTGTATCACAATTCCAGTGGGTCAGAAGTTTACATGCACTAAGTTGACTGTGCCTTTAAACAGCTTGGAAAATTACAGAACATTATGTCATGGTTTTAGAAGCTTCTGCTTCTAAAAGGCTAATTGACATAATTTGAGTCAATAGGAGGTGTACCTGTGGATGTATTTCAAGGCCTACCTTCAAACTCAGTGCCTCTTTGCTTGACATCATGGGAAGAAAAAAAAATCAGCCAAGACCTCAGGAAAAACATTGTAGACCTCCACAAGTCTGGCTCGTCCTTGGGAGCAATTTCCAAACATCTGACGGTACCACATTCATCTGTACAAACAATAGAATGCAAGTATAAACACCATGGGACCACGCAGCCGTCATACCGCTCAGGAAGAAGACGCGTTCTGTCTCCTAGAGATAAACGTACTATGGTGCGAAAGATGCAAATCAATCCCAGAACAACAGCAAAGGACCTTGTGAAGATGCTGGAGGAAACAGGTACAAAAGTATCTATATCCACAGTGAAACGAGTCCTATATCGACATAACCTGAAAGGCGCTCAGTAAGGATGAAGCCACTGCTCCAAAACTGCCATAAAAAGCCAGACTATGGTTTGGTTTGCAACTGCACATGGGGACAAATATGTACTTTTTGGAGAAATGTCCTCTAGTCTGATGAAACAAAAATAGAACTGTTTGGCCATCATGACCATCGTTATGTTTAGAGGAAAAAGGGGGTGGCTTTGCATGCCGAATAACACCATCCCAACCGTGAAGCACGGGGGTGGCAGCATCATGTTGGGGGGGGGGGGGGGTGCTTTGCTGCAGGAGGGACTGGTGCACTTCACAAAATAGATGGCATCATGAGGTAGGAAAATTATGTGGAGATATTGAAGCAACATCTCAAGACATCAGTCAGGAAGTTTAAGCTTGGTTGCAAATGGGTCTTCCAAATGGACAATGACCCCGAGCATACTTACAAAGTTGTGGCAAAATGGTTTAACCTGTTTGGGCTGCAGGGGCAGTATTGAGTAGCCAGATAAAAGGTGCCCATTTCAAACGACCTCGTACTCAATTCTTGCTCGTACAATATGCATATTATTATTACTATTGGATAGAAAACACTCTCTAGTTTCTAAAACCGTTTGAATTATATCTGTGAGTCAAACAGAACTCATTTGACACAAACTTCCTGACCAGGAAGTGGAAAGTCTGAAATCGAGGCTCTGTTCTACTTCCTGCCTATAAATGGGCATGATACGTATTAGTATACATGCACTTCATAGACCTTCCCCTGGATGTCAAGAGGCGGTGAGAGAAGAAATTTAGTGTTTATCTTGGTCTGATGTGGAATACAAGCTCTTTGTATGACGTGTCCCCCATTTCCTGTTTTCTGGAGAGCGCGAGGAGGTACCTGGATTTGCCTTCTGTTTAGCTGCCGTTATAGGCGACTACTATCTCCGGCTTTGATTTTATTTGATACATGTGACCATATCATCGTAAAGTATGTTTTTTCAATATAGTTTAATCAGATTATTGAATTTTTTTCGGGAGTTTTGCCGTGTTCCGTTCTCTGACTTTGTTGACGATGGAGAGATTCGTGCCACTTGGCTAGTGTGCTTGCTAAATCGAGAGGGAAAGTGGCCGTTCTAAATCCAAACAACGATTGTTCCCGACAAAGGACCCCTTGTCCAACATTCTGATGAAAGATCAGCAAAAGTAAGAAACATTTTATGATGCTATTTCATATATCTGTCCTACATGTGAACTCGTCGTCGGCGCCCAACTTTTGGGTACTCTAGCTATACCGAAGCTGGATGTCGTAATGAAGTTATTTTTTAGAATTCTAACACTGCGATTTCATTAAGAACTAATGGATCTATCATTTCCTATACAACATGTATTTTTTAGTTATGTTTATGAATAGCTATTTGGTCAGAATATGTGGGTCAGAAAAAGTGTCAGAAAAAAATCTGGACGTTATGGGAAAAAGTAGCTAAGTTAGCACAATGTATAACCATTGATTTCAGCTCTAAATATGCACATTTTCGAACAAAACATAAGTGTATGTATAACCTGATGTTATAGGACTGTCATCTGATGAAGAATATCAAGGTTAGTCAAAAATTATATATCTTTTACTGGTTTGTCACGATCGCTAACTTTTACTGCTGGGAAATGGCTTGTGTTTCTGGCTATTGTGGTAAGCTAATATAACGCTATATTGTGTTTTCGCTGTAAAACACTTAATAAATCGGAAATATTGGCTGGAATCACAAGATGCCTGTCTTTCATTTGCTGTACACTATGTATTTTTCAGAAATGTTTTATGATGAGTATTTAGGTATTTGGCGTTGGTGTCTGTAATTATTCTGTCTGCTTTCGGTGCAATTTCTGATTGTAGCTGCAATGTAAACTATGATTTATACCTGAAATATGCACATTTTTCGAACAAAACATAGATTTATTGAATAACATGTTATAAGACTGTCATCTGATGAAGTTGTTTGTTGGTTAGTTTGGTTGGTTCTTGGTTAGTTAGGTTGGCTTTGTGCATGCTACCTGTGCTGTGAAAAATGTCTGTCCTTTTTTGTATTTGGTGGTGAGCTAACATAAATATACGTGCTGTTTTCGCTGTAAAACATTTTAAAAATCGGACATGTTGGCTGGATTCACAAGATGTGTACCTTTCATATGCTGTATTGGACTTGTTAATGTGTGAAAGTTAAATATAAAAAAAAAAAATCTTTTGAATTTCGCGCCCTGCACTTGAGCTGGCTGTTGTCATAAGTGTACCGACACACGACATAAGAAGATAACTTCATGAGGATGGACACGAGGACCAGTAGGGGATCTGCAGCTCGCAACCGTGTGCCAGAGGACAAGTCTGCTGCTCTGCAGGATGTTTCAAGGATGGGGTACAACAACGCAGCAAGAGAGGCAATCGATGTGCTGGAGATCTTCACCTCCTACTTCTTAGAAGAGGGTGCTGTTCTCTGGCAACACCATAGAGTACACTATGCACAACCAAAGGCTCTTTTAAGAGCCATTCACATTGCAATAAGAGTATTCTTCCATTTACTAAGCTATGTCAACTGCAGTTATTCAATTCAGTTTCTCTCCCTTTGATATCTACTTCTCAGGTGAGGCTGCTGTTTAGGTAAGGGTGTGATGTCTGTACAAAAACAAAACAGGCTATTTTAAATCACCCATATTGAAAAAATGTAGAACAATTAGACACCCTATAACCCACACCTACACACTCATTTATCAATCTGATTGATGGATTGTGTTGTGTAGTAAGCAGGCTCAGGTGTATAACTGTGGCTCCTTCCACCTTCAAAGTATAGGCAAGAGGGCCAACCATGGAGAATTGTAAGACACTTCATTATTTCTATAACTACGCTATATTTGTCCTCGTGTGTCCGTTCATGTTTTTCAGCATAATGTACTCTGCAGCCACACACACAGATTCCTGTTGAACACTGTCTCTTTAACTACCTTATTTTCTCAATAACAGTCTCTCTCCTTCACTACATCCCTCTCTCCTCTTCTCCCTAAATCCTCTACTTTATATCAGTTGTGTCGGTGAACCCCTCCCGCATCTGAACTGGCTACATAGAGGGCACAGCACGATCAGAGGTGAGGTCACTTGGTCAGGTCAACAGGAAGTATTATTGAAGAGATGCTTTACATTGAAATACAGATAGAGATGCAGTAGCCCCATAGTTAATGATCCAAGGTCAGTTTTGCATTTCACCTCCTGATTATTATGATGACTAACAATGTTAAAATAAAAACACAAGGCTTTAATATGCTCTCTCTGTCTCTCTCCATCTGTCTCTCGTCTGCAGATATGTTTTGATGTGAGAGAGGATGCCAACCCCAAGTCCTATCATCGCCACCTCACCCTCTTTTAAGATAACCTTCGGGCCGACTAGAGACAACATTATGTAATTGTGATGAACTGAGAGAATATTTGGGTCGCACTGTGATTCATTAATCATATGCTGCCTTCCCTGCTCCTATGTTCTTACCTCTTTCCCTTTGTCTTTTACACCTCTCTTGCCACCTCTTTCTTCCTTTGTTTTTATAAAGCAAACATATGTGCATTGAAGTACAGATTGAACTTGTTTTTATAATATTACCATTATAATATTTATAATGCTTGTATTTATAACACTTGGATAATGAACTTCTTTCAATGAAGCGTTTCACATTCTCTACGGGTTGAAATTAAGTCTCTCATTTGATGAAATACTACACCTATCCTGTTTATCAGATCAATGCAGATGAAGGGATTTAGATATTGAGATGAACCGGTTTTAGAGTATTTACATGATGCATAGGAAGTAGAGTGTACTGTTTAAAAAAATTATATTTCTGTATATATGAATTACAAATCAGCCTTTAACTAGTTAAATCCTGTTTCTAGTCTATTAGTTACAATGTGTAACCATTGATGTCCCAGGACCAAGATTGGTAAACACTGTTGAAGTGTATAATTGTAATACATACATGCAGACACAGTATCATACAAAGACTGGAATGTGATACTCCTGTTATTGGATATGAATGACAAATAATCTCAAAGACATTCATACCTGAACTGCACCTTTATTTGCCAAGGTAGAGTACATGATCAGTGAATATTTTAAATGTACAGGCTACAATGTGGGGATCTCGTGCATGGTAATAACTACATGTATATACGACTTGCATCCATGGCACAAAGTTATATTATATTCTACTCAATCCATAGGCTTCATTAATGTTATTTAGACTGTTTTGAAGTTGATACAACTGGCTATGATATCTGAGTTTCATATCTAGGTTCTGAACTAAAACGTATACCAAATGTTTGGGTACATACACAGATCTGCTAGATAGCTAGCTACACATCCATAGGCATACAGGTATTTTTATCCTCCACTTCACAATAAGCAAGAACATAGCTATCTACATTATTTCATCTATCTGCATTGCATGGCAAATATCAGCAAGGGAAGCTTAAATTGTACATTCAATTTGCAGTAAATGCTTTAGCTAGCTAGATTCTTTACAGTGGCTTGCGAAAGTATTCATCCCCTTGGCATTTTTCCTGTATTGTTGCCTTACAGTATGGAAGTAAAACAGATTTTGGGGGTTTGTATCATTTGATTTACACAACTTGCCTACGACTTTGAACATGCAAAATATTTTTGGGTGAAACAAACAAGAAATAAGACAAAAAACTTGAGAGTGCATAACTATTCACAACCCCAAATTCAATACCTTGTAGAGCCACCTTTTGCAGCAATTACAGCTGCAAGTCTCTTGGGGTATGCCTCTATAAGCTTGGCACATCTAGCCACTGGGATTTTTGCCCATTCTTCAAGGCAAAACTGCTCCAGCTCCTTCAAGTTGGATGGGTTCCGCTGGTATACAGCAATCTTTAAGTCATACCACAGATTCTCAATTGGATTAAGGTCTGGGCTTTGACTAGACCATTCCAAGACATTTAAATGTTTCCCCTTAAACTACTCGAGTGTTGCTTTAGCAGTATGCTTAGGGTCATTGTCCTGCTGGAAGGTGAACCTCCATCCCAGTCTCAAATCTTTGGAAGACTGAAACAGGTTTCCCTCATGAATTTCCCTGTATTTAGCGCCATCCATCATTCCTTAAATTCTGACCAATTTCCAGTCCCTGCCGATGAAAAACATCCCCTGCTGTGGGGATGATGTTCTCGGGGTGATGAGAGGTGTTGGGTTTGCGCCAGACATAGCGTTTTCCTTGATGGATTAAAACCTAAATTCTAGTCTCATTTGACCAGAGTACCTTCTTCCATATGTTTGGGGAGTCTCCCACATGCCTTTTGGCGAACACCAAATGTGTTTGCTTATTTTTTTCTTTAAGAAATTGCTTTTTCTGGCCACCCTTTCGTAAAGCCCAACTCTGTGGAGTGTATGGCTTAAAGTGGTCCTATGGACAGATACTCCAATCTCCGCTGTGGAGCTTTGCAGCTACTTCAGAGTTATCTTTGGTCTCTTTGTTGTCTCTCTGATTAATGCCCTCATTGCCTGGTCCGTGAGTTTTGGTGGGCGGCCCTCTCTTGGCAAGTTTGTTGTGGTGCCATATTCTTTCAATTTTTTAATAATGGATTTAATTGTGCTCTGTGGGATGTTCAAAGTTTCTGATATTTTTTTATAACCCAACCCTGATCTGTACTTCTCCACAACTTTGTTCCTGACCTGTTTGGAGAACTCATTGGTCTTCATGGTGCCACTTGCTTGGTGGTCTCCCTTGCTTAGTGGTGTTGCACTCTGGGGCCTTTCAGAACAGGTGTATATATACTGAGATCATGTGACAGATCATGTGACACTTAGATTGCACAGAGGTGGACTTTATTTAACTAATTATGTGACTTCTGAAGGTAATTGCTTGCACCAGATCTTATTTAGGGGCTTCATAGCAAAGGGGGTGAATACACATGCACACACCACTTTTCCGGTTTTTATTTTTTAGATTTTCTTTAAACAAGTCATTTTTAAAATTTCACTTCACCAATTTGGATTATTTTGTGTATGTCCATTACATGAAATCCAAATAAAAATACATTTAAATTACAGGTTGTAATGCAACAAAATAGGAAAAATGCCAAGGGGGATTAATATTTTTGCAAGGCACTGTACATCCACTGTTTCACAAGACGACAGCCTGGTTTGCTGGTTGTTTCAGGAGTCCCTAAAACATTAAACAACCAGAATTACAATTTCATACTCATGTCACAACACCAATAAAGATAGCCAGCTAGCTGGCTAATGTTAGCTAGTCAACTAGCTTGCTAAATCACGATTTTCGTAAATTAACTTGATGATAAAAAAATATACAGAATCGTTTGTCTCTACATGTCAACTGTACATTTTTTGCATGATTTGTTATGACGTTATAATCACTTACATTTGCTTCCATCCTAGTATTTTGGTCAGCCATCCTTGCTGAAGAAAGTCTCCAGCCTTGGGTCGCATAGCGTCAAATTCGTCATGGGAACCACTCTATATGATTGGTCATCGCCCAGCGGTTGCCGCTGGTGATTTGCATAAAGTTGGGAAAAGTTTATATTTTTCACTGCCTCCCATGCCACCTTCGCACCGCCCGAAGGTTCCTCACCCTCTCCGCTTCTCACCGCTTTCCTTCTATTGAAATGAGTGGGAAGCGGCGATACACCGCGTGGCAACCTGTGCTAGTGTATCATGCCCGTGACACGTCCAATTAATATATTGCCATTCAGACAGACTGACAGGAACCTCTGTCTGGATGTAATACAGGCAATACAGCTAAGATATCTCTACAACACACAGTCAAAATTACTGAAGATAATAGCGGACGATGTTGACACTCCTATTTGCCATATTTTCAATTTAAGCCTAATAGAATGTGTGTGCCCCCAGGCTTGGAGGGAAGCAAAAGTCATTCCGTTACCCAAGAATAGTAAAGACCCCTTTACTGGCTCAAATAGCCAACCAATCAGCCTGTTGACAACCCTTAGTAAACTTTTGGAAAAATTGTGTTTGACCAGATACAATGCTATTTTACAGTAAACAAATGGACAACAAACTTTCAGCATGCTTATAGGGAAGGACATTCAACAAGCACAGCATTTACACAAATGACTGGCTGAGAGAAATTGATGATGAAAAGATTGTGGGGGCTGTTTTGTTAGACTTCAGTGCGGCTTTTGACTTTATCGATCATAGTCTGCTGCTGAAAAATGTGTTATGGCCTTACACCCCCTGCTATATTGTGGATATAGAGTTACCTGTCTAACAGAACACAGAGGGTGTTATGGCTTTACACCCCCTGCTATATTGTGGATATGGAGTTACCTGTCTAACAGAACACAGAGGGTGTTATGGCTTTACACCCCCTGCTATATTGTGGATATGGAGTTACCTGTCTAACAGAACACAGAGGGTGTTATGGCTTTACACCCCCTGCTATATTGTGGATATAGAGTTACCTGTCTAACAGAACACAGAGGGTGTCACACCCTGATCTGTTTCACCTGTCAATGTGCTTGTCTCCACCCCCCTCCAGGTGTCGCACATCTTCCACATTATCCCCTGTGTATTTATACCTGTGATTTCCGTCTGTCTGTCCCAGTTTGTCTTGTTTGTCAAGTCAACCAGCATTTTTGTCTCAGCTCCTGCTTTCCCCAGTCTCTTTTTTCTCACCCTCCTGGTTTTGACCCTTGCCTGTCCTGACTCTGAGCCCGTCTGCCTGACCACTCTGCCTGCCCCTGAGTCTGCCTGCCGTCCTGTACCTTTGCCCCACCTCTGGATTATTGACCTCTGCCTACCCTGACCCTGCCTGCCGTCCTGTACCTTTTCCCCACCTCTCGATTACTGACCCCTGTCTGCCCTTGACCTGTCTTTTGCCTGCCCCTGTTGGATTATTAAACAGTTGTCAATTTGACGTTGTCTGCATCTGGGTCTTTCCAATCTTTACTTATGGCATGTCACTGTGTATGCGGATGACTCAACACTATACATGTCAGCTACTACAGCGACTAAAATGATCGCAACACTTAAGAGTTGCAGTTAGTTTCAGAGTGAGTGGCATGAAATACGTTAGTTGAGGTTTAGGGTTTAGTGAATGAGGACTAAATCTTGTAATAAATAATGTGGAAATTGAGCAAGTTGAGGTGACTAAACTGAAGTAACCCTGGATTGTAAACTGTCACGGTCAAAACATATTGAAAGAACAGTAGCTAAGATGGGGAGTATGTCCATAATAAAGCGTTGCTCTACCTTCTTAACAGCACTATCAAGAAGCCAGGTCCTACAGGCCCTAGTTTTGTCAAACCTGGACTACTGTTCAGTCGTGTGGTCAGGTGCCACAAAAAATGACTTAGGAAAATTGCAATTGGCTCAGAACAGAGCAACACGGCTGGCCCTTGGATGTACACAGAGAGCTAATATTAATAATATGCATGTCAATCTCTCCTGGCTCAAAGTGGAGGAGAGATTAACTTCATCACTACTTGTATTTATGACATTGTATTTATGACATGTTGAATGCACCGACCTGTCAGTTTCAACTACTGGTGCACAGCTCGGACACTGTCATGGAAAATTACATAATTAGTCATGCTATCCTGTGTTTTACTGCTTGAAGAATAGTCTCTTGTTATATGCTAGTTTTTTTCTAACCAGATTAAGATGGATTAGAAGGAGCATTTAACAATTAAATGACATTCCAATTGAGTCACCACAATCCTCGAAACTTCAAAAGTCACCGCGGGTTAATTCCTTGGTATGGGGCATTGGAAAATGGCCATGTTTTAGATCGATTAGGATATAATTTAGAATCTTTGGTAAATTTAAAGAATAGTCTCTTGTTATATGCTAGTGTTTTTCTAACCTGATACAAACTTGTCTTGGTGTGACTTAGTCATAAAACTGGGCTTACAGCTAAGAGATGTTTGGGTGCAACCGCAGCATGTGAAATCCCGTGTGTTTACTATCTACAGAAAGTCACATGTATGGAACCTTGCAGAACAAGGTACAATATAGTGTTTGTTGTTGTGAATGCAGTTAGCACGAGGGCTCAACCATCTTTCTTAAAGTCTGCACAGAGAACTAATTACCTTTTACACACTATCTGCTGACTGCCACGTATACAGAAAGGGGTTGTATTTATCAAAGCAGAGACCTGGCTATGTTTGTTAAGCTTTCAACTCTGAACCATTCTTGGTGATGCTGATTGCTTCATTTTTGCAAATCTTATAATAAAGCTGTTGTTGGAAGAATTTAAAGTCTCTCTCTTCCTCTAGAATTTCCCTGACAACACCCATGCATACCCCACAAGACATGCCACAAGAGGTCTCTTCACAGTCCCCAAGTCCAGAACAGACTATGGGAGGCGCGCAGTACTACATAGAGCCATGACTACATGGAACTCTATTCCACATCAAGTAACTGATGCAAGCAGTAAAATTAGATTTTTAAAAACTGGGGAAAAACACCTTATGGTACAGTGGTAACTGTGAAGCAACACTAACATAGGCAGACACATGCATACACACACACACGATAACATATGCACTATACACACACACGTACACATGGACTTTGTACTGTAGATATGTGGTGGAGTAGGGGCCTGAGGGCACACAGTGTGTTGTGAAATCTGTGAATGTGTTGTAATGTTTTTTAAAATTGTATAAACTGACTTAATTTTGCTGGACACAAGGAAGATTAGCTGCTGCCTTAGCAGCATAATAAATACAAATATAAATAATCATACTCTCTTGCCATTATCTGGCAGCATCCACACTCACAACAGTTTGTGTTTGGCTACGTCGACCCTCTAGCTGAGGTGTTTCAGGCGGCATGCCTGTGTTGTTACTGCTACGAGAACAAACTCTTTGATCTGAGGCAACGATCGGCTCAAACATGAACAGTTTCAGTAGGTTTATTGTCTCCCTAACTAACATTATTTCAATATCTGTAATAAACTCATTCTCAGTCTCGGAGCTACTCGGTAATTTCAGCCATTTTTGGGAGTTCCAAAATTGTCTCTCCTGCCAGTGACGCAAAAATGCCAATACGGCGATTTACAGTAACAGTCAGCTGGCATTCTAAATCCTAGTGTTTCCATTTCCCTTTAACTTCATACGTTTAGCCTGTGGTACCTTGTGGAATAGACACTAGCTGGAATGAGCTTTTAACTAATCAGCATTCAGGATTAGACATACCCGTTGTATAAAATAAAAATAAACATCATTACATGAAACAAAACATTTAGTCATTTTTGAGACTACAGGAAATAGGTTTACCACTATGTTAAACAACTGCAATAATGTATGCGTTGGTTTTCAACAGCATGGTGGCTATTGTAGTCTTTTGACTGTAGAAAAACAGGGATCTCTAAAGTTGTGCCAGTATGCGCAGGCAGCACGCGAGGGAGGGAGGGGCAACTGTGCAGGCACCATAGCTAATCGGTCTGGAACTCACCCATACACATAATTTACACAGCACACAAATGCACTTGAAACAGCAGTATAGTTCATTGTATCTTTATTATTGTAATAATCGTCACTGATAAAGTTGAGACAGACAGGACAAGCAGAAACAGGTGGTTGGATATTAACATGCTCAGATCTGATTGTGGCATTACACTTTGGCTTTAAAACAAACAGAAGGCACGTAAACAGAAGAGGATCAAGTTGTCTCTTAGGCACAGATCTAGGATCAGGTACCTTTCATCCAATCCTATGGTTATGATGGGAAAGAAACAGAAACCTGACCTTAGATCAGTGTCTAAGGTTAACTTTATCCTCCTCGCACATAAACATGAAAAGCAAAGGCACTTATGGAGGGGCGGGACTAGGGCAAGAGAGGGATCCCTGATTGGTCAGATAATGTTTTGACTGATAGGGGGCAGCATGGTTTTAGTATTCAGCTAGGGCTGACTCAGAACATTACAGATATTTTAGATACGGTTCAGAACCCCTCCCCCCATCTGTGAATGAGACCCTCTGTCGCCCAGGTAACCATTCCCATGCCAACCACAGAGAGAGAAAGACAGGTAAAAAAAGAAAAACGAGAAAACAGCAATAAAAACCTTTCTTTGTGCTCTTGGTATTATTTAACACATCTTATAATTAAAGTAAAATATTAATACAGTTCATCAATTATACCATAATTGTACTATCTGTGTATGCATGTAAGGATCAATATCTGTACAGTATACTGTATGTTTGTTGATATCTGTGTGTAGCCTATGAGGATATAATTATCATTACCTTTGGCCCTGTGCCCCTTATATTAATAATTGGCTTTTTGATATTTGGACTGTTCTCATAATTAAATCATTGGCTTCTCAGTTCAGTTATACATAAAACATACAGGGAATGTGATTGGCATAGACAGGAGTGGGGAACACTGAGGAAGAGTGTAGTAGTGATACACAGACACACACTTATCTTTGGACCTCTATTCCTTAGATCATAGGTTATAAAGAAGTAATGGGATAAGGATATGATGTATTCTCTCTGAGTAGGACCGAGGAAGACCATGAGGGTGGCGGTGATGAAGGTCTCACTCGGACCAATCGTCATCTCCCAACTCTGAGGAGTCGTCCTCGCTGTCGCTGCACTCCACAGCAATACGGCGAGACAAGATGGCCGCCACATCGTTGCCGTAGTTATCCTTTTTCTCCTGCTCTTTCTGTTCCTCCACCTTACGTAGGTTAAAACCTGCCAGAGAGAAAGGGAGAGATGGGGGATTAGGGTGTGTGTGTGTTTATGTGTGTTCGTATCGGTCTGTCTGTGTGTATGTGTGTCGTACCTTGCCGGATAGCCGACAGGAGGTCACTGTGAGCGTCAGCGGGGGCTTCTGGCTGAGCTTGGGTGGATTTAAGAGGAGGGGGAGCCCCAATGGAGAAAGAGGGGGGAGGAGGGCCAGAAGTGGGGGGAGGAGGGCCTGGGGGAGGCGGGGGAGGAGGAGGAGGAGGTGCGCCACCACCCTGGGGGAGAGAAGGGGGAGGAGGCGGAGAGATGGAGGCCTGATAGGAAGGAGGAGGTGGGGCAGGGGGGGAGGGATAGGCGGAGGAAGTGGGGGGAGTGGGAGTGGAAAAGTCAAATCCAGAGGGGGGAGGGGGAGGGATTCCGAAGCCAGGGGAGGGGGGAGGAGGAGGTGGGGCAGGAGGAGGGGCCAGGTTGGGCCGTGTGCCAATGGGAGCAGTAGAGGGCATGGGAGGGGCTGGAGGGGGGTGTGTGGGGCTAAGAACGCTGGTGCGCTTTTGGGTTGATGCTCCATATTGTCCGTCATGATACCTGCCAATGAGAGAGCAGGGGAAGGATTAAGGTCAGCACACGGATTCTCCAAACACAACTTTCTCCAAACGATTTTGTCCACTTGAGATGAAGTGTGTTGACTGGAGAGTAAACACTAATGCCAAAAATGCTAAATTAGCATAAAATATGTGTAAAAACTACAGTATATGCACAATTTAAATGTGCATACACTACACCACTCTATCCCTGCTACTTACGCCATGTCTGGGGGTGGAGGGGGCAGGAAGTCGTCCGGGGCGGGGGGAGGGAGGGGGGAGCCAGGATCGAAGGCGTACGACCCTGTACTCTGGTCCAAACCATCAGGGGAGTAACAGCCTTCTCCTGAACCAATACTGCCATTCAGACCCTCAAGAGATTCTCTACACACAAGATGCACAAAAAAAGAGTGAATATTTTCATCAATAACAACACAATTAAACAGTTTAAAATCATTCTATAGGACATCACTCTCAATCTCCCTCCCTCATATTCTCTTTCTCCTCACTCCACTTCATACATTCTCGCCCCATCCTCTTTATCCTCATCTCTCGCCCTGTTCTCATTCTCTCTCATCTCTCACCCCATGTCATTCTTGGGCACCACAAACTCCTCTCCCATCTTTAGCCGTTCCCACTCATCCTTTCTGGTTTTGATCTTCCTGGGATTCAGAGTCCGCATATTCTGATTGTCCTTCTTCTCCTTCTACTCAGACAGAGACAAAGAGAGGGGGGTGACAAAGAGAGAGGGAAGGAGGGAGAGAGTGAGAGGAGCGAGAGCGAAAGAGAGAGAGAAAGACAGAGGGAAAGAGAAGAGAAACAGGAAAGGGCATTTAACAGAGCTATAAGTGCACTTCCTTGTTTTATTTAAGCAGAAGATGGGATGCATTTCCCAACAGGCCGAAAACAAACTCCACTGTCTCATTGAAGGACGTGTCTCAATTGTCTCAAGGCTTAAAAATCCTTCTTTAACCGGTCTCCTCCCCTTCATCTACACTGATTGAAGTGGATTCAACAGGTGACATCAATATGGGATCATAGCTTTCACCTGGATTCACCTAGTCAGTCTTTGTCATGGAAAGAGCATGTTTTGTAGACTCAGTGTAGGTAGGGGTAAAGTTACTAGGCAACAGAATAGATAAACAATAGCAGCGGGGTATGTGATGAGTCAAAAGAGTTAGTCAATGTAGATAGCCTGGGTAGCTATTTGGTTAAATATTTATCAGTCTTATGGCTTGGGGGTAGAAGCTGTTCAGGGTTCTGTTGGTTCCAGACTTGGTGCTTCCTTACTGCTTACCGTGCGGTAGCAGAGAAACAGTCTATGACTTGGGTGCCTGGAGTCTTTGACAATTGTTAGGGCCTTCCTTTCACACTGCCTGATATAGAGGTCCTGGATGGCAGGGAGCTCGGCCCCAGTGATGTACTGGGCCGTGTGCACTACCCTCTGTAGCGCCTTGCTGTCAGATGCCAAGCAGTTGCCAAACTAAGCTGTGATGCAGCCAGTCAAGAAGCTCTCAATGGCGCAGCTCTCAATGGAGCATCCTTTTTGAGGATCTGAGGGCTCATGCCAAACCTTTACCATTGTCGTGTCTTCTTCACGACTGCGTTGGTGTGTGTGGACCATGTTAATTCCTTAGTGATGTGGACACGGAGGAACAAGAAGCTCTCGACCCGCTCCACTGATGTGGATGGGGGCCTGCTCAGTCCTCAGTTTTGCTGTAGTCCACGATCAGCTCCTTTGTCTTGCTGACGTTGACGGAGAGGTTGTTGTCCTTGCACCACACTGCAAGATCACTGACCTCCTCTCTATAGGTGGTCTCATTGTTGGTGATCAGGCCTACCAGTCGTGTCGTCAGCAAATGTAATTGTGTTGGAGTCGTGCGTGGCAGCGCAGTCGAGGTGAACAGGGAGTACAGGAGGGGACTAAAGGCGTCCGCATGCTTCTCAGCCAAAACAGTTCTGAAGAGATTAACAACATTTTGTGCCATTTTTTGTTTGTTTTGGTCTTCGGCTAGGTTTTTCTTTCGGCTGTTCGGGCACACCAAAACAATTCTTGAGGCAAGCCAAAGTCGGTAGCCAAAGTCTACGCCCCTTTGTCGATGATTGGTCAACAGTAGGGATTCTTCAATATAGTCTTTGTTGTCATTCAACGAGAGATGACTCGTATTCATGCACATTTTTTCATTGACAAACACTGCACCAAACATCTTACTTAGATGTAAAATTCCACGACTAAGATCTCCTTGGCAAAAACTGTCAAAATGAATGATACATTTCTTAAATTGACAGATTAATTTGGACTATTTTGTGTGTACTGGCTACAGTGTCTCAAAATGGACAAACAGTACTATTGCTGTTTTTTCCCTTGTTTTTCAAACAAAGGTCTT
The DNA here is from genome assembly GCF_016432855.1 of Salvelinus namaycush. NCBI lineage: Eukaryota > Metazoa > Chordata > Actinopteri > Salmoniformes > Salmonidae > Salvelinus > Salvelinus namaycush. Next base: position 16,365,765 of record NC_052333.1, on the reverse strand, counting down.
TTATGGGAGTATGAAGCGTCCAGATTAGTGTCCCGCTCCTTGAAAGCTGCAGCTCTAGCTCAGTACAGATGTTGCCTGTAATCCATGGCTTCTTGTTGGGATATGTACGTACGGTCACTGTGCGGACAACATTGTTGATGCACTTATTAATGAAGCTGGTGATTGATGTGATAAACTCATCAATGTCATCAGATGAATCACAGAACATATTCCAGTCTGTGCTAGCGAAACAGTCCTGTAGCTTAGCTTCCGCTGCATCGGACCATTTCCATATTGAGCGCTTCACTGGTACTTCCTGTTTGAGTTTTTGCTTGTAAGCAGGAATCAGGAGGATAGAGTTATGGTCAGCTTTTCCAAAGGGAGGGTGAGAGAGAGCTTTGTACGGGTTTCTGTGTGTGGAGTAAAGGTGTTCTAGAGTTTTGTTGCCTCTAGTTGCATAGGTGACATGCTGGTAAAAATTCGGTTAAACGGATTTCAGTTTCCCTGCATTAAAATCACCGGCAACGAGAAGCGCTGACTATGGTTGTGCATTTTCTTGTTTGCTTATGGCCCTGTACAGCTTGATGAGTATGGTCTTAGTGACAGCATCAGTTTGTGATGGTAAATAGACAGCTACAAAAAATATAGATGAAAACTCTCTTGGTAAATAGTATGGTCTACAGCTTATCATGAGGTATTCTAACACAGGCGATAAAAACTCAAGACTACTTTAACATTAAAGATTGCGAACCAGATGTTGTTAATAAAGAGACACACCGGTCCCCTCTTCGTCTTAACCGAGGCAACCGTCTGGTCTAGACAATGGATTGAAAAAACAGCGTCCTTGTTCAGCCACGACTCCGAGAAACATAGAATATTACAGTTCCTCAGGTCCCGTTGATAGGATATTCTCCAACGGAGCTCGTCCAGTTTTTTACTCTTGTGACTGTACGTTCGCCAATAGAAGGAGGGTAAAGGCGGTTTATTTGCTCGCCATCGTAGTCTCGTCAACGTAGTCTCTTCTACCTCTCTTGCACCGTCGCTTCCTCTTTCGAGTCCCGGGGATTAAGGCCTGGTCAGGAGTGAGCAGAACGACCAGAGCTGCCGATTCGGTAAAGTAGAAATTGTCATCCAAATCAAGGTTAGTGATCCCCATTCTGATGAAATGATGGAGTAGACATGATGTACAAACATTTTATATATATTTTTTTTATATCAGAATTGGTCAGGAGCCCGTAAAACGGCTGCTATCCTCTGCAGCGCCATTTTACTTTGTGTGTGTTACCCGTTACCCTGTGTTTGCGTCTCTCCTTCATGATGTCCTTTGTGTCCTGCAGCATCTTCTCCTTCCACAGATCAAAGAAGTAGGAGGGATCCGTGTAGAACTTCAGAGCATCCTTACCATCATCCCTAGACATGACAACAACAAAAACGAACAATATCAATGTGTGTGTGTGTGTGTGTGCGCGCGCGTTTGCGTACGTGTGTGTGCGCGTGCGTGTACCTATACTGGCTGAGGTTGTTGAGTGGTGGAGGTGGGTTGCAGGTCAGATAGGTCTCCTGTACAGGCAGCGGTAGAGAGGGTCTACAGAACAACTGCTGGTCCTGAGTCAGATTACTATGAAACGCTTTCTTCTGGGTGATGGCCTGCAGAGAGACTGAGAGAGAGATGGAGGGTGGAGAGAGAGAGGTGGAGAGAGAGCGATATGGTGAGAGAGAGACAGAGATATGGAGAGAGAGAGATAGAGAGAGAGAGCGATGTGGAGAGAGAGAGAGATGGAGAGAGGGAGAGAGCGAGAGAGAGACACAGTTAGGGTTAGTATTCTGTTTGTTTGGGACAAAGGTATACAGTATGTGCCAGTATGTGTTGCATTACATTATACTTAAAGTCCACTGAATTCTCACTTTGAATACTAACTACATGGAACTGTTTGCTTGTAACATACAGTGGTTTTCCCGGACACAGGTTGAGCCTAGTTATGAACTAAAGATCATGTTCAATAAAGATTCTCCATTTAAATTGCTTTTAAATCTAATAGGCTTAATCAGCATGCGGGAAATCACCCCATGGTATATGTCAGTCTCTTACCCTCCTCCTCTTTAGGGTCGAGCTGGGTGACTTTGACTTGTAGACGGTCCACTCTCTCTCCCAGTGTGTTCACCCGGACAGCAAACACCCCCGCCTGCACAAACAGCTCTCCAAACACATCCTCTGCATACTTACCTACACACACAAACAAATGTATATTATGGCCTAAATACACTAAGTGTACAAAACATTATGAACACCTGCCCTTTCCATGACAGACTGACCAGGTGAATCCAGGTGAAAGCTATGATCCCTTATTGATGTTAAATCCACTTCAATCAGTGTAGATGAAGGGGAGGAGACAGGTTAAAGAAGGGTTTTTAAGCCTCGAGACAATTGAGACATGGATTGTGTATGTGTGCCATTCAGAGGGTGAATGGGCAAGACAAAATATTAAAGTGCCTTTGAATGGGGTATTGTAGCAGGTGAGGCTGTTCTGAGGGCAAAAGGGGGGAGCTGCAACTCAATATTATGAAGGTGTTCATATTTTGTACACTCAGTGTATATACACATGATTACATATCACAAGATACATACTTGCAATTTACACACACAATCTCATATTACAATACACTGCACTGTTCTGCATGTAGCACTTCCCTAGGTATAAACTCACCCAACACATAGAGTGAGTAACTTACTGAGGCTGCCTAGCTGGCGTATGATGTTGGCGAGGCTAATGTTGGTGACACACTCCAGCTCGCTGCGGATGGTGTTGGGGATCGTCTGGCGGCACACATGGCGAGGCTCGATGTTCCTCGTCACCAATGGCATTCTGGGACGGGAGGGGTAGCGGGGGGCTTCCCTGGAGGGGGGCAGCATGTGAGAAAGGTCCATCACTCTATGACACGTGCTACTGTAATTGTACTTGGTTATATTATGTAAGAACAATGGTGCAACACTAATAAAAATTATATTATTTTATAACAAATGCGCTTTCTTCCGCGTTGGATCACGGTCGCTGTCTGTGGTTCTGAAACATCAGTGCGCTGTTGAATTGGCTGGAGCCTTTTCCTTGACCATGTTGCTATGTGCATAATAGCAAAGTTAACCAGCATATTGGTGTTGAGAACAATGTGGAGGAGGCAGCAGAGGAGTGAGGAGATGAGAAAACAGCCCTTGCCTTAATTGTCTAAAAGTGAAGAGAGAGGAAACCCAACTTAAAATTAGGTCTAAAATCAATAACCTAACTTAAATAGTCCTATAATCAATAGCCTAACTTAAATGTGCCTGACTTTATAAATCATCCATATATATCTACAGAAATAAGACAGATCCTGCTTCTGTTACCTGTTTGAGTGTTTGCTTAATAGCCTGATTCCGTGAGCTCCAAGCCTCATGCAACCACAACATGTCGGAAAAAGCAATTTCACAAATTCATTTTTAATCTTTGTTATGCTGTAATAAATGCTTTACAGTTTTGTTACTACAGCCTCTCTGGTATAACTTATACATGATTTAGTGTTGTTTACAATGTTCCAAATGGTCAGAAAAATAATAATATTGTAATCTAACAGCACCTGTTTGTCACAAATAATATGCATGCGGCTCTCGCTCCAGTCCTATACCCTCCTTTTTCTTGATTTTCTCCTTCTTGTTATTGTTATTATTACAATTATTATTATGATCATCATTATAATAATAAGTAATGCCATTATCATTAGTAGGCTTAGTATAGCAGCCAAGTATAACCACCATCGAGCTGTAGGCCTAAAAGCACATCTTGTTACCGTAACTTACTTAGGCCTATATGTCAATATATAGGCTACTGTACCAATCAATCATTCATGTCATCACACAGCATGAGTCATTCATGATTTGAAATGCAATTAAGCATTTTTGTTTTAAAATGAAATAACAAAAGAAGTCTTGAATAATTAGCCTAAACAATAAATAAACCTTTAATGTTGGCCATTGCATTCCCGAATGCATGCACTGTTTTTAGTCTTTGCTCGAATAAAGGCTTTACAAAAAAGGTACGCTTATAATTTATCATCTTGTGTTGTTTACACTGTTCCAAATGGTCAGAAAAAAACAAATATTGTGATCTAACAGCCCCTGTTTGGCACACATAATATGCAGGGCTATGCAGCGCTTTGTACTTGCCTTCCTTATTTTTCTTGATCTCCAGTAGTTCCACAAGTACGTCTAATTTCTTACACACATCTGACTTCCCCTTTGCCGCCTGAGAAACATGTAAACCTTCCCCGTGTCAAGTTTTTTTCCCCACGTCCTCCTCATCCATTTTTCTGTCACATATGTTACGGTGTTAGAGTTTGTTATAACCAATTTATTCATGTGATTAGCATACGCTATACCAACGTATTGGTCACGTGCATGCGGCGCATACATGTGTCATGTAAAGAGAGCAAGGGTTGAGAGAATAGGGAACATTTTTCCTAAACAAATGGAGGACTTCGGTGACAGTACTTTTCAGCCACAAATGGCTTCAGCAACACGGACTGCGCAATATACACTGTTGATGTTCTGTGGTGGTCGCTACAGCAGGGAGTAGAGAGAGACAAGGAGTGCTAGTCACACAGGCAGTCGCTGTCTTTTTCTAACACAGCGCAGCAAGTCTGAGCTGAACACAAACAAATCAATTTCGGTTAATTGACTCCCTCCTGAGTCATTTTGTCTAAATTATTTTAAACAAATATTTCATATTTAAGATTCTTCAAAGTAGCCACCCTTTGCCTTGATGACAGCTTTGCACACTCTTGGCATTCTCTCAACCAGCTTCATGAGGAAGTCACCTGGAATACATTTCAATTAACAGGTGTGCCTTGTTAAAAGTTAATTTGTGGAATTTCTTTCCTAATGCGTATGAGCCAATCAGTTGTGTTGTGACAAGGTAGGGGTGGTACACAGAAGATAGCCCTATTTGGTAAAAGACCAAGTCCATATTATGGCAAGAACAGCTCAAATAAGCAAAGAGAAACGACAGTCCATCATTAGGTCAGTCAATCCGGAAAATGTCAAGAACTTGTCAAGTGCAGTCGAAAAAACCATCAAGCGCTATGACGAAACTGGCTCTCATGACGACCGCCACAGGAAAGGAAGACCCAGAGTTACCTCTGCTGCAGAGGATAAGTTCATTACAGTTACCAGCCTCAGATTGCAGCCCAAATAAATGTAGACACATCTCAAAATCAACTGTTCAGAGGAGAATGCGAGAATCAGGCCTTCATGGTCAAATTACTTGGGCCGATAAACACGAACAATGGACATTAGACCAGTGGAAATCTGTCCTTTGGTCTGATGAGTCGAAATTTGAGATTTCTGTTTCCACAACCTCTGTGTCTTTGTGAGACGCAGAGTAGGTGAACGGATAATCTCCACGTGTGGATCCCACCGTGAAGCATGGAGGAGGTGTGATAGTGTGGGGGTGCTTTGCTGGTGGCACTGTTGGTGATTTATTTACAATTGAAAGCACACTTAAACAGCATGGCTACTACATCATTCTGCAGCGATACGCCATTCCATCTGATTTGCGCTTAGTGGGACAATCATTTGTTTTTCAACAGGACAATGACCCAACACACCTCCAGGCTGTGTAAGGGCTATTTGACCAAGAAGGAGAGTGATGGAGTGCTGCATCAGATGACCTGGCCTCCACAATCACCCGACCTCAACCAAATTGAGATGGTTTGGGATGAGTTGGACCGCAGAGTGAAGGAAAAGCAGCCAACAAGTGCTCAGCATGTGGGAACTCCTTCAAGACTGTTGGAAAAGCATTCCAGATGAAGCTGGTTGAGAGAATGTCAAGAGTGTGCAAAGCTGTCATCAAGGCAAAGGGTGACTACTTTGAAGATTCTAAAATATGAACTGTATTTTGATTTGTTTAACAATTTTTTGGTTACTACATGATTCCATATGTGTTCATTCATAGTTTTGATGTTTTCACTATTATTCTACAATGTAGAAAATATAAAAAATAAAGAAAAACCCTTGAATGAGTAGGTGTACAAACTTTAGACTGGTACTACGTGTCCAAGACTACCTGTCCGTGCTACCTGTCCCAGACCTGCTGTTTTCAACTCTCTAGAGACAGCAGGAGCGGTAGAGATACTCTTAATGATCGGCTATGAAAAGCCTACTGACATTTACTCCTGAGGTGCTGACTTGCTGCACCCTCGACAACTACTGTGATTATTATTATTTGACCATGCTGGTCATTTATGAACATTTGAACATCTTGGCCATGTTCTGTTATAATCTCCACCCGGCACAGCCAGAAGAGGACTGGCCACCCCTCATAGCCTGGTTCCTCTCTAGGTTTCTTCCTAGGTTTTGGCCTTTCTAGGGAGTTTTTCCTAGCCACCGTGCTTCTACACCTGCATTGCTTGCTGTTTGGGGTTTTAGGCTGGGTTTCTGTTCAGCACTTTGAGATATCAGCTGATGTAAGAAGGGCTATATAAATAAATTTGATTTGATACTGTATACGGAAAAATACACATTTAAAATATTTATTTTAGTCTGGGACAGCTCAAAGATGTTACTCTAACTACTTTAGTGCCTATTGACGACTGTATCACTATCTTCGGACCGAGTGAGTTTTGTTAAGAGCCCCGACGCTGGTACTGTTTTGGAAACATCGCTTTTTTTAAATTATACAAACTAGATGGTAACTTTACAAGTAAAGCTGGTGGGGCTAGCTAAAGCTCTTTAAACGTTTGTGGTAGTGAAAGAAGTGTAAAAATGTCATTTTTATTTCCCAACGAAAGTCAGTAGATTTGGTCAGAAGTTGTGGTAGTAGTGGTCAGTAGTTATGTGGTTCAGTAGTTGTGGTCAAAAGCTGTTTGGATATGGTTAGTAGTTAAATGTGTGGTCAGAAGTTGTGTTGTTGTGATATGTAATTGTGTGGTTGAGGTCAGGAGTTGTGTGGTTATGGACACTACATGTGGTCAGAATTTGTTTGATTGCGGTCAGAAGTTATATGGTTGAGGTCACTAGATGCTCTCTCATATGTCAATATGCCTTGTATACTGTTGTTTAGGTTAGTTATCATTGTTTTAGTTTACAATGGAGCCCCTAGTTCCACTCATTATACCTCTGATACCTCCTTTGTCCCACCTCCCAGTCATGCGGTGACCTCACCCATTATAACCAGCTTATCCAGAGATATTATGCCCTGAATCATCCTGTGGCGGACCGCAATAGCATCGAATAGTCCCCACGATATGCAACTGTTCAGGGAAGTCAGGAACCAATACACGCAGTCAGTCAGGAAAGCAAAGGCTAGCTTTTTCAAGCAGAAATTCGCATCCTGTAGCTCTAACTCCAAAAGGTTTTGGGACACTGTAAAGTCCATGGAGAACAAGAGCACCTCCTCCCAGCTGCCCACTGCACTGAGGCTAGGTAACACGGTCACCACTGATAAATCCATGATAATCGAACATTTCAATAAGCATTTCTCAACGGCTGGCCATGCCTTCCTCCTGGCTACTCCAACCCCGGCCAACAGCTCCGCCTCCCCCGCAGCTACTCGCCCAAGCCTCCCCAGCTTCTCCTTCACCCAAATCCAGACAGCAGATGTTCTGAAAGAGCTTCAAAACCTGGTCCTGTACAATTCAGCTGGGCTAGACAATCTGGACCCTCTCTTTCTAAAACTATCCGCTGCCATTATTGCAACCCCTATTACCAGCCTGTACAACCTCTCTTTCGTATCGTCCAAGATCCCTAAAGATTGGAATGCTGCCGCGGTCATCCCCCTCTTCAAAGGGGGTGACACCCTAGACCCAAACTGTTACAGACCTATATTCATCCTGCCCTGCCTATCTAAAGTCTTCGAAAGCCATGTTAATAAACAGATCACTGACCATTTCGAATCCCACCGTACCTTCTCTGCTGTGCAATCCGCCTTCCGAGCCGGTCACGGGTGCACCTCAGCCACGCTCAAGGTACTAAACGATATCATAACCGCCATCGATAAAAGACAGTACTGTGCAGCCGTCTTCATCGACCTGGCCAAGGCTTTAGACTCTGTCAATCACCGTATTCTTATCGGCAGACTCAATAGCCTTGGTTTTTCTAATGACTGCCTCGCCTGGTTCACCAACTACTTTGCAGACAGAGTTCAGTGTGTCAAATCGGAGGGCATGTTGTCCGGACCTCTGGCAGTCTCTATGGGGGTACCACAGGGTTCAATTCTCGGGCCGACTCTTTTCTCTGTATATATCAATGATGTCGATCTTGCTGCGGGCGATTCCCTGATCCACCTCTACGCAGACGACACCATTCTGTATACTTCTGGCCCTTCCTTGGACACTGTGCTAACTAACCTCCAAACGAGCTTCAATGCCATACAACACTCCTTCCGTGGCCTCCAACTGCTCTTAAACGCTAGTAAAACCAAATGCATGCTTTTCAACCGTTCGCTGCCCGCACCCGCCCGCTTTAAACATCAACTATCTGAGCAGCTAACCGATCGCTGCAGCTGTACATAGTCCATCTGTAAATAGCCCACCCAATCTACCTACCTCATCCCCATACGGTTTTCATTTTATTTACTTTTCTGCTCTTTTGCACACCAGTATCTCTACTTGCACATCATCATCTGCTCATTTATCACTCCAGTGTTAATCTGCTAAATTGTAATTATTCGCTCCTATGGCCTATTTATTGCCTACCTCCTCATGCCTTTTGCACACACTGCATAGACTTTCTTTTTTCTACTGTGTCATTGACTTGTTTATTGTATTATTGGCTTGTTTACTCCATGTGTAACTCTGTGTTGTTGTCTGTGTCACACTGCTTTGCTTTATCTTGGCCAGGTCGCAGTTACAAATGAGAACTTGTTCTCAACTAGCCTACCTGTGTAAATAAAGGTGAAATAAAAAATGTGGTTGTGTTCAGTAGTTATGTGGCTCAGTAGTTGTGTGGTTGTGGTAAAAAGTTGTGTAAATGGTAAGTAGTGAGATGTGTGGTCAAAAGTTTTGTGGTCAGAAGTTGTGGTATGCAATTGTGTGGTTGTGGTCACTAGATATGGTCAGAAGTTATGTGGTTGAGGTATTTTTTTAATTTATTTTTATTTCACCTTTATTTAGCCAGGTAGGCTAGTTGAGAACAAGTTCCCATTTGCAACTGCGACCTGGCCAAGATAAAGCATAGCAATTCGACACATACAACAACACAGTTACACATGGAATGAACAAAACATACAGGCAATAATACAGTAGAAAAAAAGAAAACAAAAGTCTATATACAGTGAGTGCAAATGAGGTAAGATAAGGGAGTTAAGGCAATAAATAGGCCATGGTGGCGAAGTAATTACAATATCGCAATTAAACACTGGAATGGTAGATGTGCAGAAGATGAATGTGCAAGTAGACATACTGGGGTGCAAAGGAGCAAGATAAATAAATAAATACAGTATGGGGATGAGGTAGATAGATGGGCTGTTTACAGATGGGATATGTACAGGTGCAGTGATCTGTAAGCTGCTCTGACAGCTGGTGCTATTATAGGTATGTAATTGTGTGGTTGTGTTCAGAAATTGTGCGGTTGAGGTCAGAAGTTGTGTGGTTGCTGTCAGAAGTTGTGGTATTTAATTGTGTGGTTGTTGTCACTAGATATCGTAAGCAGTTGTGTGGTTGCTGTCAGAAGTTGTAAGGTTGTGGTATTTAATTGTGTGGTTGTCACTAGATATCGTAAGCAGTTGTGTGGTTGCTGTCAGAAGTTGTAAGGTTGTGGTATTTAATTGTGTGGTTGTTGTCACTAGATATCGTAAGCAGTTGTGTGGTTGCTGTCAGAAGTTGTAAGGTTGTGGTATTTAATTGTGTGGTTGTTGTCACTAGATATCGTAAGCAGTTGTGTGGTTGCTGTCAGAAGTTGTAAGGTTGTGGTATTTAATTGTGTGGTTGTTGTCACTAGATATCGTAAGCAGTTGTGTGGTTGCTGTCAGAAGTTGTAAGGTTGTGGTATTTAATTGTGTGGTTGTTGTCACTAGATATCGTAAGCAGTTGTGTGGTTGCTGTCAGAAGTTGTAAGGTTGTGGTATTTAATTGTGTGGTTGTTGTCACTAGATATCGTAAGCAGTTGTGTGGTTGCTGTCAGAAGTTGTAAGGTTGTGGTATTTAATAGTCTTAGTGGTCAAAACAGCAGCTGTTTGGGAAAGTTTGAAAAACACTTGGTAATGCAGTTGCAAAAACAGCTGAACCGTAAGTTCCGTATTGACTATTTTGATTCTACCCACAGCTATGAATAGCAGAGAAGTAGATTAATATCCCATATACTCTATATTTTTGTCTAAATTGTTGCGGTAGTGGTCAAAACGGACGTTGTTTGCAAAAATGTTACAGAAAATGTTGTTGATGCGGTTACTTAAACTGCTGTCAATATTGATCCGAATGTTATGTTTAGTCCAAACGCCAGATTCGAGTAGCAGAGAAGTAGACAAAGCTGGTAAGCTTGAAATATTTTGTCTACGTGGTTGCAAAGTGGAGTTACTAGCTGATTTGTGTCAAAAGTTGCATGATTTCACTTACAGAGAATGTCAGTTGGAAGTGATGATGTCACAATTGGGAACTTTGGAATCTTGAGAAATCCAATGAAAGCGGATGGAAAAGAAAAAGAGTACAAGAAAGTGAATAACGGAAAAAGTATAACTGATCAAAAAGTTGTATACAAGCATCTCGATCGAGACCGTACGGGGAATTTTTAAAGTTGGATCTGCGTTTCTAGCTTAAACCGTGTAGGAGGAGTCTCTGTTCTCTTTCATGACTGTGGCAGTGTCTGCGAGTATCCTAGCAACGGCTCCTTTTTGGAATCTCAATATTGACACAAAGAGCTGTTTTCAGAAGACAGCAGGTGAGGGGTTACTTTAATCGCTCTCCCTCGAGAACGGTACACCCAATTTAAAAACCGCTTCCGCCTTTGACAAGCAGAGAAGTAGAGGAAGATGATTTTAAGCCAAATATTTTTGTGTAACTCTTTGGTTACTTGGTCAAAACGATAGTTGTTTGGAAAGTAATGAATTGACTTGCATCTGACATGATTTACAGACGCTTGAAAGACAGACGATGGGTTACGAAAACGGCTCTAGTTACAGATTGGTAGCCCCGATTTAAAAACCGACTACTAAACAGAGAAGTAGGGAAAGATTTTAGGTAGGATTACTTTTTAAAATATTTTTTTTTTTTTTTAAATTTAAACACGTGGTATTGCAGTTACAAAAACAGCTGTACCATAAATTCCGTATGGAATATTTCAATTCAGCGCACAGCTATGAATAGCAGAAGTAGACGAATATCCCATACACTCTAATTTTTTGTCTAACTTGTTGCGGTAGTGGTGAAAACATACGTTGTTTGCCAAAATGTTACAGAAATGTATGTTGATGTGGTTACTTAAACTGCTGTAACTTTTGATGCGAATATTCTTTTTTTGGGCCAAACTCCAGATTTGAGTAGTAGAGCAGTATACGAAGCTGGTAAGCCTGAAATATTGTCTACGTGGTTGCAAGAACAATTATTAGCTGATTTGCGTCAAAGGTTTCGTGAGAAAATTATAGTTGGAAGTGATGATGCCACAATGGAGAGGATTAAAATCTTGAGAAATCCAATGTTACCAGATTGGGGGGGGGGGCGGACGAAAAGTTGAATAACGTAAAAAGTATAACAGATATCAAAAAGTTGTATACAATAAACTCGACCGAGACCGTTCTGCACGTTTTGACATTGGAATGGCGTTTCTAGCTCAAATGCTGTAGGAGTAGTATGTGGCGGCGGAATAATAATTATAAGTATGTCGAATACTGAAGAGGACCAATAAGGTAAATTACTATACACCTTTATAGGGTTAGGGTTAATGTTCCCACACGGCCATATCTCCATGTTACAGCGCGTGTTTACGGAAGACATAGGCCGCCATTTTGGCTAATTAGCTATCTTGAGTGCTCCGAACACCTGTGTGTAAGCTAACTGGGAGGAAGTGTAGTTGGTCAACCGGAGGCACACACAGTGTATGGATCTGTGCAAAACTGCTACAGTAAGATAATGTTTTATTTGCAAGCTTATTTTTCGCTGACAAAGATAAGAGGCATATCTTTCGAAAACCGTTTGATTATTGACGTTCAACGTTAAAACAGCGTTGGAATTGAACGTTTACACGGAGCCAAATGTGAATTAATGTAATGGCCTCTAATTTACGGAGAAGGTATTGTCTAGATCAGACATGTCTTTGTAATTCAAATTAGGTACGCCCCATTTATATCTAACGTTACTGTTTAAAAAAAGGTACATTCAGACACACAACAGGGCTAACTAAAGCAGAACCAAAACCACAGCCCAGTTCTATTCTGGTCATGCCCCTTCAATGGGTACACTGTACACATCTGAGAAGAGTGAAAACAATATGGTGGACAAGGCTCAACGAAAGAATAAGGATTTCTAGATGTTACATCAACTTTAGCACCAGAATACTGTAATGCACTGGGCAGCCCCACATCGCTCTAGTCAACACCAACTCCCTTTATAACAACCACAGCCTAATGGAATTATCCTCGGCTTTAAGAATAAAGTGATTTTTTTTGCTCCGTCTCCGGAGTTTATACACTATGCAGCGCTTCTATTGACTTAAAAATTAGCCAACTTTCTAGCGGAGTAAAGTTACTAGCTTTACAAGTGCATTTCACTTGACAGGCAAGCTCATTAGTTTACTATTTACTCGTTAATTTAAACGGGTTGGATGTGATGTAAACACGAAAAACGCCCTTTGACCAAACAGAAAGTTAAAATAGTCAGATGATCCCAGATGTTCCATCGCCCAAACTGTGTAGCAGAGATTGAAACATTGTACTACCAACACCCTACTACCCGGCCTCAGTGGAATGCACCGGTGAGTCACAACAACTTCACTTTTACACTGACACAACAAACAAGAAAGGCTATCCCAACTCTGTGTCTGACAAATAATTTATTTCTCAAGATAAAACTCGTCTAAATGAGAGCTGTTTTTAAGTCTCACGCTCAGAAACGGCATTACAATAATTAGGGCGAGGGTAGGTGACAAGAAACTTCGTCTCTCGGCCTTGTCAGTGTAGCAGGAAGTGAAGTTGAAAACGCCCCTCATTATGTCCGAAAATCGTCGGGAAAAGCTATTCTTATTTAGTAACTTCTGAAAAAGGCGCAAATTAAACACTGATGTCTTACCGTCAGCCAAATCAGTCTTGTTGCTTGGTTGAGTCTTTCAGTAGAAACAAAAATGACGGTTTACTGTAACCAGGGTGGGGAGACTTAGGATAACACAGAGAAGTCCCAGATTTGTTAAACTTCTGATTGGACAAGGCTTCGACATTCCAGGCGCTGATTGGTTCCTCTCACTGTCCGTCTGTGTCAGCGGCGTGGACGTACAATAGGTAACTCCACCCAGTCTAGTCGTAAACATCTGTCCAGTTTGCGTAGGGAAGGGTGGAGATACGTAACGTACATTCCATTCTGCTCAAGCGGGTTGCAACCTGTCCCAGAAATTGAGTGAATATTGAATAAGAAGGTTATAATGCAGAATACGAAGTTATGACGGTTAATAACTTCCCCGTGTCACCGGCATGTGTAGTTAGTGTACGATCTGTGAAATGTTCGTGTGTGCTGAAAATTCTAAGTAGAATTGCACATTCTACGTAGAACATTATACACAGAACACTCACTCATTATGAAACCAGTACAATGTAGCGGACTCTACATAACGACAAACAGGACAAATGGGGTGTCAACTGTTTTTATTGCACTTGTAAAAAAATATGAAAACATCTTTGAAATCAATAAATGTCTTTACATTGCACATGTCGGCAGATAATCAACCCCACCCCACATAATACTGTAATTATAACACAAAGAAAGATTATATTCATGCTCAACTCACATAAGTAGATTATACAAATTTATAAAAAGTACATAAAACCCTAATGATAAATAAAGCAAAGGTGACTAAAGTGTTTAAATGACCCCTGATCTGTATTTCTGCAGTGCGAAGTCCCAGATAGAATAGATTACTTTATTACCATTCAACAGTTGTCAGGGGTGTGCTCAATGCCAAGCTATGCCAGCCAGTATTGCCTGTACTAGGTTAATAGAATAGGCAGGCTAATCTCTAGCAGTGCCTGGCTGGTTCCCAGAATTTTGTTGATCCCACTGCCCAGACTTTTATTTATTTATATTTTTTGGCTGCTGGGAGGCTTCAATGAGGTTTTAGGTGAGGGACCTGCCTAAACCTTCAAAATAAAGCCCTGGCCCAATAGGGAGTGGTTTTGTTTGCAACTGACTAATAGTTCCAGACCCTTCCACTGGGTAACACTGGTGTAGATTCATTTTTTCACCACCAGAGGGACACACTGCAGTGGAATTTTACTGACTGACAGACAGTGAGAGACTGGGCTTGTTCGACATTGCCTGTCGACAGTGCAGGCGACTGCCGGCTGACTGATCTACAAATCACCTTGCATCATAAATAACGACTCATTATTACTTGTAGATCAGTCAGTCACAATTTACCCATGACAAATCATGGTTTTGATGATCTTGAACATAGCCACTGACTATTCTGATGTGTGTGTTCGTGCGTAAGCCGTGCACAAAGGGTGCACATGTGTTTGTCTCAGTGTATAGGCCCAGTGTTAACCCAGCTTAGTGTATAAGAGCTGTGTGCGTTGTCCACTTTGTGCCTTAGGACGCTTTTTCCCGCCCCCGGAGAGCTATGGACCAATCGAAACCCAGCGTCCTGGAGCCCCTGTAGAACGCTGAACCAATAGCGGACCACCTCAGCCTCTGTCCCGCCGACCTCAAAGCCGGCCCACTGGAGGTGTACCGTGGCAACCAGGTGACGGATGCGCCCCAGAGTTCCGAGCTCTGCCCAGTTTTGCAGAACCCTCCACTCAGCACTCAGCAGGTCAGCATACAGGAAGTCCACCTGGCAAAAACAGACAACCATGTGTGTGTATATATACACATCATTGGTAACAACACACTTTTGACATCATTAAAAAGCAGCAAAACAATGAAAAGACAGCTTAGGGCTATGTTTCATCAGTGTGTGTGTGTATATATACACTATCTATGGCTCTTTGTTCTAATTACCACCATGCTCCAGAGCCGGCGAACAGAGCACAGCAATGGGTTTGGAAGGTCGGTGTATGAATTCCATTCTTAGTGGGGATGACACCCCCAAATCGGCCCTCTCTTTATTTCCTACCTCCTATGCACTTGTGGAGATGTGAGAGGTTAGATAAGCAATATGGAGAATAAAAGGAACATTCTACTATATTGCTTATACCTATCCAATGGTCTGAGATGTGCAGGGTTTCCCAAACTCGGTCCTCGGGATGCACGTTTTGGTTTTTGCCTTAGCACTACACAGCTGATTCAAATAATCAACTAATCATTAAACTTTTATCATTTGAATCAGCTGTGTAGTGTTAGGGAAAAATCCAAAACATGCACCTCTTGGGGTCCTGAGGACCGAGTTGGGAAACGATGGGCTAGTGGGATCCATTTGGGAGAAGAAAGTGAATTTCACTCCCCTCCAGTGGTTGCAGTGTATAACTGCAGCAGTGGTGTGATTCACTGTTGCTATGGTAGCCAGGGTCAGCTCATCCCTGTTGCCATGGAAACGGGAGTGCAGGCAACCCTGTCTGTGTACTGTGAATGTTACATGTGTATATCTGTTGTGTACTGTGGTGTGAATTAATGTATGTGTTGGTGTGTGTCTGTTAGTAAAAAAAAAAAAAATTATGCTTGATCTGGCAATGTGGTCCGGAGGGTGTGACGCAATTGCGTAGCCTCTGTAGGCTTGCGGAGGCCAAATCAAGTTCCGTACGGTGATGCCGTGCACCTCAAATGTTTCAACAATGCGGAGGGCTTCGCATAGTGCCGTATAGCTCCGCATTGACATGATCGGTTGATGGTAGGTAGGGGCTGTACATCCTGTATAAAGGAGCTCACTTCCTTGACAACTTCCTTCACAACAAACATACAGAACTTTGACGAAAGGCTATCAGGACAAGTTCACGAAAATGTATTTGAATGGGAAGGTAATGGGGTTAGATGTGGTAAAGACGTCAATGGAATGCAGATGGTGGGTTCTGGATTAGCGCACAATCAACTACTCTAGGTAGGGGCGTGGATTAGAAAACCAGTCAATATCTGATGTGACCACCATTTGCCTCATGCAGCGCTACACATCTCCTTCGCATAGAGTTGATCAGACAGTTGATTGTGGGCTGTGGAATGTTGTTCAATGGCTGTGCGAAGTTGCTAGATATTGGCAGGAACTGGAACACGCTGTCGTACATGTCGATCCAGAGCATCCCAAATGTGCTCAATGTGTGACATGTCTGGTGAGTATGCAGGCCAAGGAAGAACAGACCTTTTCAGCTTCCAGGAATTGTGTACAGATCGTTGTGAAATGGGGCCGTGCATTATCATGTTGAAACGTGAGGTGATGGTGGCGGATGAATGGCACAACAATGGGCCTCAGGATTTCGTCACGGTATCTCTGTGCATTCAAATTGCCATAGATAAAAATACAATTGTGTTCATTGTCCGTAGCTTATGCCTACCCATACCATGACCCCACCGCCACCATGGGGCACTTTGTTCACAATGTTGACATCAGCAAACCGCACGCCCCACAACACCTTACACGTGGTCTGCGGTTGTGAGGCCGGTTGGACTGCAACAGCTCTGGTGGACATTCCTGCAGTCAGTTTGCCAATTGCACGCCCCTTCAACTTGAAACATCTGTGGCATTGTGTTGTTTGACAATACTGCACATTTTAGTGGCCTTTTATTGTCCCCAGGACAAGGTGCACTTGTGTAATGATCATGCTGCTTAATCAGCTTCTTGATATGCCACACCTGTCAGGTGGATGGATTATCTTGGCAAAGGAGAAATGCTCACTAATAGGGATGTAAACATAAGCTTTTTGTGAGTATCACATTTCTGGGATATTTTGTTTCAGCTCATGAAACATGGGACCAACCCTTTACATGTTGCGTTTATACACTGCTCAAAAAAATAAAGGGAACACTTAAACAACACAATGTAACTCCAAGTCAATCACACTTCTGTGAAATCAAACTGTCCACTTAGGAAGCAACACTGATTGACAATACATTTCACATGCTGTTGTGCAAATGGATTAGACAAAAGGTGGAAATTATAGGCAATTAGCAAGACACCCCCAAAAAAGGAGTGATTCTGCAGGTGGTGACCACAGACCACTTCTCAGTTCCTATGCTTCCTGGCTGATGTTTTGGTCACTTTTGAATGCTGGCGGTGCTCTCACTCTAGTGGTAGCATGAGACGGAGTCTACAACCCACACAAGTGGCTCAGGTAGTGCAGTTCATCCAGGATGGCACATCAATGCGAGCTGTGGCAAAAAGGTTTGCTGTGTCTGTCAGCGTAGTGTCCAGAGCATGGAGGCGCTACCAGGAGACAGGCCAGTACATCAGGAGACGTGGAGGAGGCCGTAGGAGGGCAACAACCCAGCAGCAGGACCGCTACCTCCGCCTTTGTGCAAGGAGGTGCACTGCCAGCGCCCTGCAAAATGACCTCCAGCAGGCCACAAATGTGCATGTGTCAGCATATGGTCTCACAAGGGGTCTGAGGATCTCATCTCGGTACCTAATGGCAGTCAGGCTACCTCTGGCGAGCACATGGAGGGCTGTGCGGCCCCACAAAGAAATGCCACCCCACACCATGACTGACCCATCGCCAAACCGGTCATGCTGGAGGATGTTGCAGGCAGCAGAACGTTCTCCACGGCGTCTCCAGACTCTGTCACGTCTGTCACATGTGCTCATGTGCTCAGTGTGAACCTGCTTTCATCTGTGAAGAGCACAGGGCGCCAGTGGCGAATTTGCCAATCTTGGTGTTCTCTGGCAAATGCCAAACGTCCTGCACGGTGTTGGGCTGTAAGCACAACCCCCACCTGTGGACGTCGGGCCCTCATACCACCCTCATGGAGTCTGTTTCTGACCGTTTGAGCAGACACATGCACATTTGTGGCCTGCTGGAGGTCATTTTGCAGGGCGCTGGCAGTGCACCTCCTTGCACAAAGGCGGAGGTAGCGGTCCTGCTGCTGGGTTGTTGCCCTCCTACGGCCTCCTCCACGTCTCCTGATGTACTGGCCTGTCTCCTGGTAGCGCCTCCATGCTCTGGACACTACGCTGACAGACACAGCAAACCTTTTTGCCACAGCTCGCATTGATGTGCCATCCTGGATGAACTGCACTACCTGAGCCACTTGTGTGGGTTGTAGACTCCGTCTCATGCTACCACTAGAGTGAGAGCACCGCCAGCATTCAAAAGTGACCAAAACATCAGCCAGGAAGCATAGGAACTGAGAAGTGGTCTGTGGTCACCACCTGCAGAATCACTCCTTTTTTGGGGGTGTCTTGCTAATTGCCTATAATTTCCACCTTTTGTCTATTCCATTTGCACAACAGCATGTGAAATTTATTGTCAATCAGTGTTGCTTCCTAAGTGGACAGTTTGATTTCACAGAAGTGTGATTGACTTGGAGTTACATTGTGTTGTTTAAGTGTTCCCTTTATTTTTTTGAGCAGTGTATTTTTGTTCAGTGTAGCTAGATGGCTATAGAGATTAGACCTGAATCACTATGAGTGGTGCGTTTGAAGTGGTGCAGACTAATTTATTGGGTGAGTATGACAGCTCCCCGACGCGTAAGAAGTATGAATGTTCTGACTTCTGCAGAGGCCGCATTGCCGTAAATGCTGTATGGCCACTGCAGAACACGGATTGACCATAAATCGGCTTTTACCGTGTGATGTCCCAGAGTCTCCATGATGTCCTTGAGTGTCCGGGACCCGCTACACAGAACCCCCTTCTTCTGCTTGCGTCCTCTCGCTGCTCGCCAGTCCAGCCACGCCCGGTACTGTCGGAACCCACCGGAACCATCGTCACGGTAACCACTGCTGGCTCTATCACCATGCTGACCACTGGGGTCAAATCTGTGGACATCACAGGCCTTTGAGAGAGCCTCTAGAAACCCTGTATCACCCTCATCCATACTACACAGAGACAGACAGACAGAGAGAGAGTTGTAGATAAGAGAGAGATATGTGAATGAGGAAGAGATAATGTTTAGTTTAAAACTGTTTTACATTATTAACTACTTGTACAAGTTTGGGGGAGGGATCATGTCAATTATGTTATATTTTAACCTTTATTTAACTAGGCAAGTCAGTTAAGAACAAATTCTTATTTACAATGACGGCCTATCCCGGCCAAACCTGGACGACGCTGGGACAATTGTGCGCCGCCCTATGGGACTCCCAATCACGGCCAATCATGTGATGCAGTCTGGATTCGAACCAGGGACTACAGTGACACCTCTCACACAGATGCAGTGCCTTAGACCGCTGCGCCTCTCGGGAGCCCATGATGATATTGTAGAATGATGGTATCAAACTGTTTGGTTCACATTGCTATAGAATAGGCTACATTGTATTGAAGTTCCAGTGGCACGTATACAGAGACACACATATACACACCTGAAAGAGTATGCTACACACGGAGGACCCTGGCTTGGCAGGCTCCAGCCCTCCACACACAGCAGCCAGAGAGCTCCAGAGGCCTGTGAAGCCTGGGACTCACCTGGTAGAAGCACCCGGGAACAGTTTACCTGCAGGGGAACAGGACAGAGTAATGAGGGGCTTGGCTGGAGGTGGAATGGAAGTGCTGAGTTATCATTAGGCCCAGAGGAAGTCATGTGACACAGATTTCCTGTCTGAGCGAGAGAGGGGATGTTGGGAAAAATGCGGCCTGACGCCCCTAATCTGCTTTTTAGAGGGCTTTTTTCCACTGACCTTCTCTCACATGTTGGGAAACCCTGGGTCAGAGGTTTTTAGGTCAAACATATACGATGGTTTACAGTGACATGTTTAGTGTCTGGTCTCAAATACCACACTGTCATTACTCTCTGACCCTAGCATCTTTGAAATATGATGAAATACCTCAGAACCTAGGCTGTATGTGTCAAGCCTCACAAAGTAGGAGTTCTGATCTAGGACAGACCTGGGTTCAAGTACTTGAACAATCATTTCTAATACTTTGAGTGTTTGCTTGAGTCTGCCTGGAGTGCCAGACAGGCAGGGTTCGCAGTTTTAGTTGTTTTTTTATTGGTTTATTAAGCCAGGCAAGCTCAAACAGGCACACGTAGTTGATAACATGTTGCAAGTATTTGAAACCCAGGTCTGATCTAGGATCAGTTTTATAATGAAAAATATTATATAATGAAAAAGTTTGGACTGTCACGAATACCACCGAAGGTGGCTCCCCTTCCTGTTCGGGTGGCGCTCGGCGGTCGTCGTCGCCGGTCTACTAGCTGCCACCGATCCCTTTTTCCTTTTAGTTTATGTCTGTCTAATTGTTTTCACCTGTTCCTTGTTGGGGTTTTGGGATGGGTGCTATTTAGGTTCGTTTTGCCCGCTAGTGTTTGTGCGGGCTTATTGGTTGTTACGTTTGGTGATGTATCGTGTCTTGTTTTGGGTTTTTCGCTGTCCAGTGTTTGTAACAAGGTTTGGGGTTTGTTTAGCGCCAGTGTTTTGGGCATTCACCCATGTTTGGACCTGTTACGTTTTTGAAGGACATTAAAGTGTTTTCCCGTTCATTTCGCTCTCTGCATTTGACTCCTCACTCATTTCACTCACCCGCCGTTACATGGACAGGAAGGACCTGATCTTAGATCAGCATTCCTACTCTAAGACGCTTCATGACTACGGGCCCAGGTCTGTTCTATACAGTGCATTTCTATCTGAATTATTTATGATGTGTGGGCCAAGGTGTAAAGTGGGCATGGTTATGTACCTGTGGTGTGGTAATGTAGCCGATGACACGTTCCAGCTCTGCAGTGAAGGAGGGCTCACCTGATGCCCACTGCTGCAGCTCAAACCCTCTACCTCTCTCCTGTGGGTAGACACACGAGTCAGCAGGGTAACACATGCACGCCACTCGCAATCACAAACACACATAAGCTGTGTTCGAATACCCATACTAACATACTGTGTACTACCTACTTAATTAATGAGTATATACTACATGCTATTAGTTCATTTTAGTATACTGTAAACGAACAGTATACTTTCAGTTGAGTGTACTAGCGCTTCGCCGGTCTACCGGAAGTTGATGCTGTTGCTATGCAACTTCTTGCTAGCTTGTTAGCATACCTAACAAACTACTAGCTAGACATCTTATGACTTCAGAAAAAATGTCCATTGAGAACGCACAATGACTATACCGCTTACAGTGCATTCGGAAAGTATTCAGACCCCTTGACTTTTCCACATTTTGTTAAGTTACAGCCTTATTCTAAAATGTATTTAATAGTTTTTTCCCATCAATCTACACACAATACCCCATAATGACAAAGCAAAAACTAGGTTTTAGAAATTTTAGCAACTGTATATAAAAAATAAAAAAACAGATCACATTTACATAAGTATTCATACCCTTTACTCGGTATTTTGAAGCACCTTTGGTAGCGATTACAGCTGCGAGTCTTCTTGGGTATGACTCTACAAGCTTGGCACACCTGTATTTGGGGACTAACTCCCATTCTTCTCTGCAGATCCTCTCAAGCTCTGTCAGGTTGGATGGGAAGCATCATTGCACAGCTATTTTCAGGTCTCTCCAGAGATGTGAGATCGGGTTCAAGTCCGGGCTCTGGCTGGGCCACTCAGGGACATTCAGAGACTTGTCCCGAAGCCACTCCTGCGTTGTCTTGGCTGTGTACTTAGGGTCGCCCCAGTCGGAGGTCCTGAGTGCTCTGGAGCAGGTTTTCATTAAGGATCTCTCTGTACTTTGCTTCAATCATCTTTCCCTTGATCCTGACTAGTCTCCCAGTTCCTGCCGCTGAAAATCATCCCTACAGCATGATGCTGCCACCACCATGCTTCACCGTAGGGACGGTGCCAGGTTTCCTCCAGACGTGACACTTGGCATTCAGGCAAAGAGTTCAATCTTGATTTCATCAGACCAGAGAATCTTGTTTCTCATGGTCTGAGTCCTTTAGGTGCCTTTTGGCAAACTCAAAGTGGGCTGTCATGTGCCTTTTACTGAGGAGTGGCTTCTGTCTGGCCACTCTACCATAAAGGCCTGATTGGTGGAGTGCTGCAGAGATGGTTGTCCTTCTGGAAGGTTCTCCCATCCCCACAGAGGAACTCTGGAGCTCTGTCAGAATGACCATCGGATTCTTGGTCACCTCCCTGACCAAGGCCCTTCTCCCCTGATTGCGCCGTTTGCCCAGGTGGCCAGCTCTAGGAAGAATCTTGGTGGTTCCAAACTTCTTCCATTTAACTTCTCTGGGATATGTGGGATGGTAGCGTCCCACTTGGCCAAAAGCCAGGAAAAATATAGCGCGCCAAATTCAAATATATTACTATAAAAATCAATCTTTCATGAAATCACACATGAAAGACACCAAATTAAAGCTACACGTGTTGTAAATCCAGCCAACATGTCTTGATTTCAAAAAGGATTTACGGGGAAAGCACACCAAACAATTATGTTAGCTCAGTACATAGCCACAGAAAAACACAGACATTTTCCCAGCAAAAGATAGTAGTCACAAAAAGCAGAAATAGAGATAAAATTAATCACTAACCTTTGATGATCGTCATCAGATGACACTCATAGGACATCATGTTACACAATACATTTATGTTTTGTTCGATAATGTGCATATTTATATCCACAAATCTCGGTTTACATTGGTGCCATGTTCAGAAATGCCTCCAAAATATCCGGAGAAATTGCAGAGAGCCACGTCAAATAACAGAAATACTCATCATAAACTGTGATGAAAGATACATGTTTTACATAGAATTAAAGATACACTTGTTCTTAATGCAACCGCTGTGTCAGATTTCAAAAAAACTTTACGTAAAAAGCACACCATGCAATAATCTGAGACGGAGCTCAGATATAACAACATTTCTCCGCCATGTTGGAGTCAACAGAAATACGAAATTACATCATAAATATTCCCTTACCTTTGATGATCTTCATCAGAATGCACTCCCAGGAATCCTAGTTCCACAATAAATTGTTGTTTTGTTCGATAATGTCCATTACTTATATCTAAGTAGCTACTTTTGCTAGCATGTTTAGTGCACATGTCCAAACGCTCGCGCAGATGCAGGCGAACTCGGACGACAACTTCAAAAAGTTATATAACAGGTTGAATAAACTGGTCAAACTAAGTAGAGAATCAATCTTCAGGATGTTGTTATCATAACTATCCAATAACGTTCCAACCGGAGAATTCCTTTGTGTCTCTAGAAGTTATGGAAAGGAAGACGATATCGTTTGGTATGCGCGAGACCAGGAACTGGCATTCTGCCAGACCAATGACTGAAACACCTCCCATCCGGCTCAACATCACAGTAGAGGCTTCATTCCACGTTCTACAGACTGTTGACATCTAGTGGAAGGCGTATGAAGTTCAAACAGATCCATATCTTACAGGGAATTGAATAGGCGATTAGTTGAACATCGACCAGCCTCAGAATTCTCACTTCCTGTTTGGATTTTTTCTCAGGTTTTTGCCTGCCATATGAGTTCTGTTATACTCACAGACATCATTCAAACAGTTA
The DNA here is from genome assembly GCF_016432855.1 of Salvelinus namaycush. NCBI lineage: Eukaryota > Metazoa > Chordata > Actinopteri > Salmoniformes > Salmonidae > Salvelinus > Salvelinus namaycush. The sequence continues at coordinate 16,342,082 of NC_052333.1, read as the reverse complement.
TAGAAACTTCAGAGTGTTTTATATCCAATAGTAATAATAATATGCATATATTAGCATCTGGGACAGAGTAGGAGGCAGTTCACTATGGGCATGCAATTCATCCAAAAGTGAAAATGCTGCCCCCTATCACAAAGAAGTTAAGAATGATGGTGGCCACTGTGTTCTTGGGGACCTTCAATGCTCCCAACATTTTTTTGGTACCCTTCCTTCCGCCTCACAAAACAGACAATTCCTTATGGCTTGGTTTTTGCTCTGACACTGTCAACAGTGTGACCTTATGTAGACAGGTGTGTGCGTTTCCAAATCATGTCCAATCAATTTAATTTACCAATGAAGTTGTAGAAACATCAAGGATGATCAATGGGAACAGGATGCACCTGAGCTCAATTTCGAGTCTCATAGCAAAGGGTCTGAATACTTACAGTTGAAGTCGGACGTTTACATACACTTAGGTAGGAGTCATTAAAACTTGTTTTTCAACCGCTCCACAAATTTCTTGTTAACAAACTATAGTTTTGGCAAGTCAATTAGGACATCTACTTTGTGCATGACACAAGTAATTTTTCCAACAATTGTTTACAGACAGATTTTCACTTTTATAATTCACTGTATCACAATTCCAGTGGGTCAGAAGTTTCTCTTGGGTAGGGGGCAGCATTTGGAATTTTGGATGAAAAGCATGCCCAAATTAAACTGCCAGCTACTCATCCCCAGAAGATAAGATATGCATATTATTAGTAGATTTGGATAGAAAACACTCTGAAGTTTCTAAAACTGTTTGAATCATGTCTGTGAGTATAACAGAACTTATTTAGCAGGCGAAACCCAGAGGACAAACCATTCAGATTTTTTTTTATTTTTTAGGTCACTCTTTTCAATGAGTTTTCAATGGGAAACCAGATTTCTAAGGGACCTTCTTGCAGTTCCTACCGCTTCCACTGGATGTCAACAGTCTAGAAATTGGTTGAGGTTATTCCTTTGTGTAATGAAGAAGTATGGCCATCTTGAAGGAGGGTCACTCGAAGTGTCCTGTTTGTTAGAAGCGCATGACCAGAAAGCTAGCTACAGTTGGTTTTAATCCTGTATTGAACACAGATCATCCCGTCGTCAATTTGATTGATTATTTACATAAAAAAATACCTAAAGTTGTATTACAAAAGTAGTTTGAAATTCTTTGGTAAAGTTTACAGGTAACAGATATTTTGTAGTCACGTTTCACAATTTGGAACCTGTGTTTTTCTGGATCAAACGCGCCAAATAAATGGACATTTTGGATATATATCGACGGACTTAATTGAACAAAAGGACCATTTGTGATGTTTATGGGACATATTTTTATTTCTGCGTTTTGTGTCGCGCCTGCAGGGTTGAAATATGCTTCTCTCTTTGTTTACAATGGTGCTATCCTCAGATAATAGCAACGTTTGCTTTTGCCGAAAAGCCTATTTGAATTCTGACATGTTGGCTGGATTCACAACCAGGGTAGCTTTAATTTGGTATCTTTCATGTGTGATTTAATGAAAGTTAGATTTTTATAGTAATTAATTTGAATTTGGCGCTCTGCATTTTCTCTGTCTTTTTGCCAAGTGAGACAGTAGCGTCCCGCCTAAACTCAGATTTTTGGATATAAATATTAACTTTACCGAACAAAACATACATGTATTGTGTAACATTTAGTCATATGAGTGTCATCTGATGAAAATCATCAAAGGTTAGTGATTAATTTTATCTCTACTTCTGCTTTTTGTTACTCCTCTCTTTGGCTGGAAAAATGGCTGTCTTTTTCTGTGACTTGGCTCTCACCTAACATAATCGTTTGGTGTGCTTTCGTCGTAAAACCTTTTTGAAATTTGGCTTTGGCTGGATTTACAACAAGTGTATCTTTAAAATGGTGTAAAATACTTGTATGTTTGAGGAATTTAAATTATGGGATTTCTGTTGTTTTGAATTTGGCGCCCTGCAGTTTCACTGGCTGTTGACGAGGTGGGACGCTACCGTCCCACATACCCTAGTGAGGTTAAAGCTTGGTCGCAAATGGGTCTTCCAAATGGACAATGACCCCAAGCATACTTGCAAAATGACTTAAGGACAACAAAGTCAAGGTATTGGAGTGGCCATCACAAAACCCTGACCTCAATCCCATATAAAATTTGTGGGCAGAACTGAAAAAGTGTGTGAGCAAGGAGGCCGACAAACCTAACTCAGTTACACCAGCTCTGTCAGGAGAAATGGGCCAAAATTCACCCAACTTATTGTGGAAGGCTACCTGAAACGTTTGACCCAAGTTAAACAATTGAAAGGCAATGCTACCAAATACTAATTGAGTGTATGTAAACTTCTGACCCACTGGGAATGTGATGAAAGCAATAAAAGCTGAAATAAATCATTCTCTCTACTATTATTCTGACATTTCACATTCTTACAATAAAGTGGTGATCCTAACTGACCTAAAACAGGGTATGTTTACTAGGATTAAATGTCAGGAATTGTGAAAAACTGAGTTTAAATGTATTTGGCTAAGGTGTATGTAAACTTCAGTCGGATATTTAGCTGACTGGGGACCAATGCTGCTTGTGGAGATTCTGATTGCCGCCTAAACATAACATTATATTCTTGTCAGGACATCACCACTGCGCAGTGTGGGAGAAACGTTTGCACAAGGCATCGTCTCTTTGTTCCCATACCTTAAGGATCCCTACACTGCAAATGGATATGTAAGTATACATTACAACTGATAAAGGGCATCTGCGTTTAATTCGTCTGGTATGGTATCTGAGCAAATGGGACTTGGTTATTTGTTTTTTCTTTCAAGATTAGTAACCATGTTCATTTTCTTAAGGAACATTATTACGACCCTAATAGTGGAGAAGGGTACCTCTCGTATAGAATCAAAACCATTCAGAGGAATTTGGTTTCATCAGAGAAACGGCCCACTCAACTATACTCTGGAGGGCCAACTGCTGAGAGGGAGTCCAGTCCATCCACTTTGGCTACCCTGAGTGAAGACCAGTGCCGAGAGGCCATTTCTCTTATGAAGCATTCTTCTGATGAAGAAACAGAAGATGAGATTGACCTTTGAGTACAGGAAGATGACCCACGACCCGACTAAATGCTCCACCATCCTAACCGAATTTACACGCTTTCTGGATGTGAAGGGCTTGGTAAGACTTTTTAAAAAAGCATTTTTTAACGATGTATAAATTGTGTTTAATCTCTAGATGCCAATTCAGGTTGGCCAGTAATAGTAGTTCAATTAATGTGTAGGCTGGTGATTTACTCAAACTCATTTGAGGTTAAAGTGGAATGTTTTTGTCTTATTAGTTTCAGATTGAACAGGATTTTGTGCTGCTCTTTGGAGAGGGAACATCAGCCAAGTTTTTGGAGAGGTGGCCAACTACATTCAAGCAAAAGATCATCATGCTAAGCAAGGCCCTAAGCAAGGCCACTCAGGGAGCTGAACTTCAGGAGCTGATCCAGATGGCAGAATCTGCAGTTGATGAGGGAGCTGACACGAATGCTTACGGTTAGATGATCATAATTGATCATTTATATTTCAAATAACTCTGAAATGTTAATGTCACTGATGATGGAATTTACCATTTTAATTAGGATCTCTTTGTTTAGGATAGGAAAGTGACCTTTCCTCCATCCTTCTCCTGCTCCATTTGATTCCTCCTTCATCACAAGGCCGCAAAAGACCAGGCAAGATGTCTGCATCCCAAGCTGAACAGCATCTTGTGATATTCTAAAAGGTTTGTATAGGCATTCTTATTCTTGGACAGTGCTGCAGCCATTATGATGAACTAACGATGGTGTTCGTTTTTGTCGTCTTCAGGCAGGAACCAGTATCCAGGAGCACCTTGATGCGATTGACCAGAGCCGCCAACCATATCTTCTTGCAGTCGGGACCAGGAAGAGCAGCATCCATGCTTACTTCATCATCCTGGACAAGCGAGCCTTACCGTGCAAGTCAACGAGCGCTCTTGGTGCTTCGATGAGCTTTTCAAGACTCACTTTGTTTTTGGTATTGCTTACAATACAATGCTGCGCAACATGTACACCTTCATACAGACAACTGTGTACATCATAGACATTGGGAAGGTTAAGGAGACTCCAAGGGTTGCTGAGCTCAGAGCTAGACCTCTGCACTAATGCTGATTAAGTGATGATATGTTTTGTTTACCATGCTAGTCATGGAAGTACCAACTTGCTCATAAGGCATCTCAAGTTGATGCATGGAATGTGCCCTGGTAGAACTCTTAGACTAAAATGTGGTCAAGCAGATTGTTGTCGTGTATTTGGTACATTTTCAGACTTTAGGAAGCATTTGAACAGGGCACAATCCCGAGACTGTCAAATGCTAACTTGAATGCTAATACAGCCGTTGTTAATCAGCCAAGTAATGCTGATTTTCCTTCAAATTCTAGTTGTAACCATGTACCAATATCTAACAAAAACACACTTGTAATGTCTGCTATTGCACAGCTGCAGGTGTAGGTCAGACTGTAAATAGTTTTGTATCTTCCATGGAAGAAGCAGTTCAAGAGATTCAGCGTCAAGCTAAAGCGACCGATCTCACATGTATATCTTCAAAAGACACACAAATTGTCAGAAAAATACAACATTATTTTCAGGATATTGAAATTCCTTTCACATTGTTGAATTCGGTATCAAAACGAAGTGCTTATTTTATACAAAAATGGGGAACAGGTCAACCAGTTGAGAGTCCTTGGTGTTAGATTTGACAATAGAAGAAACAACACTACTGGAACTTATGATCAAATGGTCATAACTGATCAATTTTCTTACGTTCCAATTCTCCAGACATTGCAGTCAATTTTGAAGAACCCAAATACAAGTGGCATGTTTAACTCGGGGCACAATTTTAAAATTGAGTTTACTTTAATTTGAAAGCTGGACTATATATGAAGAGACATCCTCTCTTTTCTAAAGAGAAAAATGCATTGAAAATTCAACTCTTATGATGACTTTGAGACTGCTAATCCATTGGGATCAAAAAAGGGAATTCACAAGTTGGGAGGTATATACTTTACTTTGAGAAATTTTACCCCAAAGTTTCATTCAATGTTGGTAAATATTCACTTATGTGCACTCTTCCATACCCAGGACCTTAAAACGTAGGGATTTGATTCCATTCTTGAGCCAATAGTTAGCGATTTGAAATTGCTTGTGACTGAGGGTATTGCAGTTCCCTTCTTCAGTGGTTGTATACATGGCAGTATTGTCCAAGTAACTGGAGATAATCTTGGTATACATTGCCTGTTTGGTTTTGTGGAATCATTTAGTGCTCGTTATTGTTGCCATTTCTGCAACACTGAGAAAGTGGATTTTTAAACTGTGTTCTCTGAGGATGACCCAAGAGTGACTTTACGAACAAAACACATGCAACTCAGACCATTGTCAAACTATTCGGTCAAACCCAACACGGTGTGAAGCATGCTTGCTTATTGAACTCTCCAGTACTTCAATACTACAGACAACTTTCTGTTGATATAATGCATGACATTTTAGGAGTTGCACAATTTGAGGTAACTTGCGTTACAGTATATACAAGCCAACTTTGTGACTGATAAAGATGTGTACGGTAGAGTTCATTCATGTAACTATGGCTACACAGAGAGGAGGAATCGTCCACCTGCACTCAAATTGGATGATGGGAGCAATGATTTGGGTCTAAATGCTATTCAGTCTTGGTGTCTTCTCTGTAATTTGCCATTGATATTTGGTGATCTGGTACAGAAAGATGATAAATACTGGCAGCTGCTTCTGTTACTACTACAAATTGTAAATATTGTGTTTTCTCCTATACTAACAAAGGGCATGACTATCTATCTGAAGCACTTAATTGCTGAACATCATAGGCTTTTCAAGTATTTTTTTCCTGATTAGAAATCTGTTACCGAAACACCACTTCATGATACATTATCCTCGTTGTATAAGGAATTTTTGGGTCTCAGTGCACACAAATGTTTTGTCAGCTAAATGGGTAAAGCACCATGGTATAAAATATCGTCTTGATTTGGTCATATGTGGTGAAGTAGTCATTTGAAATGCCAGTATACAAAATTGAGTCTATTCTTCTGAAAGATAAATGTTTTTTGGGTTGGGTCAGCTCTTGAAACCTTATGTTTTGATGATCATTTGCATGCATTTAAAGTTTTGAAGCATAGTCCACCATGCAAAGTATTTCATGTAAATAACATAATGTACCACAAACCTTTTGATTTGCTCATGTCATATGGAGCAAGGGATTTTTTTGACTACATTGTCCCCTACTGTCACTTGATAACAGTTTAAGCCAGGGCTGATACTTATGGTTAGGTTGTGAGAAACATGTTTTTAATGTAAATGTCAGCATTTTCCAACAAACCTATTGATTTGCTCATGTCATATGGAGCAAGGGATTCTTTTGACTACATTCTACTGTCACTTGATAAGTTTAAGCCAGGGCTGGGACTTATGGTTTGGTTATAATAAACATATTTGAATGTTGAAACAGCTTTGCTTGAGTTTATTGTGAAATTCCAAGTGCTTTTCTAAAATATAATTTCCATTTACATGAGGGAAGAGTAAATAAATTAACACTGAATAGAGTAAACACATTTTTACTCTAGGAGTCACCCTAGATCAGGGGTCGGGAACCTGTGGCTCTTTTGATGATTGCATCTGGCTCGCAGATAAAACAAAATATTCTCACTTGTTTTAATCCATCCATCGATTTTTCACTGCTCATGTCCTGTTCAGGGCTGCAGGAGCAATTGTCCATTATTTTAATTAAATGATACTGGCCTACGTTGGCCGTTGCTAGGTAAAACAGGTAAACGCCTCCTTTTGAATCAGTCTGCTCGGTCATTAGCTCAAAGCTAACCCTTCGACGAAGAAGATGGCGAAAAGAAAAAAAGATGACGAGTATCGTACATTTCAGGACGAATGGACCGAAGAATTCGCCTTTGTGGAGAGAGCAGGTTCTGCGGTGTGTCTAATTTGCAATGACAACATTACATCGATGAAACGGTCGAATGTAAAGCGGCACTTCGACACGCGCCATGCTACCTTTGCATCAAAATACCCTGCGGGAGACAGCAGAAAGAAAGCGTGCCAAGAGCTACTGAGCAGGGTGCAAGCTAGCCAGCAGCAACTCCGCGTATGGACCCGGCAAGGTGACTATAATTCCGCTAGCTTTGCTGGATCTTTAGCAATAGTGAGGAACGGAAAACCATTCACAGATGGCGAGTATGCTAAAACGTTCATGCTGGATGTAGCCAATGAACTTTTTGATGATCTTCCGAACAAAGACAAGATAATTAAACGGATACAAGACATGCCTCTGTCGGCAAGAACTGTTCATGATCGTACCATCGTGATGGCAAACAAAGTGGAGGAAACGCAAGTGAAGGACAAATGCAGCGCCGTTCTTTTCCCTGGCTTTGGATGAGTCAACAGACGTGAGCCATTTGTCGCAGTTCAGCGTGATTGCAAGATATGCTGTTGGTGACACACTGCGCGAAGAAAGTCTTGCAGTGCTGCCATTAAAAGGGTCCACAAGAGGTGAGGATTTATTTAAGTCTTTCATGGAGTTTGCTCAAGAAAAAAATCTACCTATGGATAAACTTCTCTCAGTGTGTACTGATGGTGCTCCGTGTATGGTGGGGAATAAAAAAGGATTTGTGGCGCTTCTCCGTGAACATGAAAATAGACCCATCCTAAGTTTCCATTGCATTCTACACCAGGAGGCACTTTGTGCTCAGATGTGTGACAGGCAGTTTGGGGAAGTGATGTCGCTGGTCATTCGTGTGATCAACTTTATTGTTGCTCGAGCCTTAAATGATCGCCAGTTTAAAACACTGCTGGATGAAGTTGGAAATAACTATCCTGGTCTGCTTTTGCACAGCAATGTGCGTTGGTTGTCAAGAGGGAAGGTGCTTAGCCGTTTTGCGGCTTGCCTGAAAGAAATCCGGACTTTCCTTGAAATGAAAGGCATCGAGCATCCTGAGCTAGCCGAAACTGAGTGGCTCCTCAAGTTTTACTATCTCGTAGATATGACTGAACATCTGAACCAGCTCAACGTGAAAATGCAAGGCATTGGAAATAGTGTTATCCCTTCAACAAGCTGTGTTTGCTTTTGAAAACAATCTAGAACTTTTCATCATGGATCTTGAAACAGGTCGTTTACTACATTTTGAAAAACTGAGCCAATTTAAAGATGCATGCACAGCAAGTGAGCCTATTCAAAACTTTGATCTCCACCAGCTAGCTCGCTGCACATCCAGTCTCCCACAGTCCTTCAAAGCACGCTTTGGAGAATTTCGTGAGCACACTCGTCTTTTTAAGTTCATCACCCTTCCAAACGAGTGTTCACTGAACACAGCCGACCTGAGTTACATTCCTGGTGTCTCCGTCAGAGATTTTGAAGCAGAAGTGGCTGACCTGAAGGCCTCAGACATGTGGGTGAATAAGTTCAAGTCACTGAATGAAGATTTGGAAAGAATCACACGACAGAAAGCGGAGTTGGCGAGCAAGCACATGTGGACAGAAATGAAAAAACTTCAACCCGAAGACCAGCTGATTCTCAAAACTTGGAACGCGCTTCCTGTCACATACCACACACTGCAGCGTGTGAGTATTGCTGTATTGACCATGTTTGGATCTACGTATGCATGTGAGCAGTCATTCTCACATCTTAAAAACATCAAGTCCAACCTACGATCACGTTTAACGGATGAAAGCCTCAACGCTTGCATGAAGCTTAACCTCACCAAGTACCAACCAGACTACAAAGACATCAGCAAATCCATGCAGCACCAGAAGTCGCATTAATGGTGAGTATTATAACAACATTATTTAAGAATAAATTCAGAGGCTTATTATACTGACATTTAGTTGAATTCACTTTTAAAATATATTATATGGCTCTCACTGAAATAAATTTCCAAATTTTTTGCTTTCATGGCTCTCTTAGTCAAAAAGGTTCCCGACCCCTGCCCTAGATCAACACTAGTGAGTGTCACTAACACTCAGTGTTGATTACCTCGTGTTACATTTGATCAACATCGGCCAGTGTAGTGTTAACTTTTTGCACTCAGTGTTAAATCAACACTAGAAATGTAACACTTGGATCAGTGTACTTTTTACTCTGTGTAGAGTGGGACCATATGTACTTGCTGACAGTGTTAAATTTAACACAGTGTTGATTTAACACTTTCAAATTTACTGTGTAGAAGTCCACAAACGAAGGGAAAAGGTGAGAAGAGGAGTGCATAGATGTGAGAAGAAATACAGCGTGTATCCAGGGGTTTATTCATTCTGTTAAACGTTTCTTAAACTGAAGCAAACTAAACAAAACGGGGACAAACATACCTGAATTTGTCCAATACAAACTCTCGTTTGCAACTGGTGTACTAATGATTACACCCTCGATCAGCTAGATGCAGGCAAGGCTGTGTCACTGTCACAACATTTTCTCTCAACCTGTGTGCACCTACATTGTAATCTTTCATTCATAGGCTAGTTTGTAGCAACCTCATGTTAGGGAACATTTGAGTATCATGTACTAGTCTAAACCTATCGATGTTACATTGAACTGGGTGAATGGAATATGAATGACAGTCATCCAATATGCTGTAATAGAAATAAGGCCATGCTCATAAAAATAAAAAAAACATTGCCCTCCATCTTAAAACGGCACAGACCGCCACTGACATACCGGTACATACAAGCAGTGGTGACCCATCATTCAGGGCAGGTAGGGCAGAGCACCCTCTTGTTTTGAGCTCTACCTGTTTAGCTAAAAAAAGAAAACTATTTATTTTTTGCCTGTTTTGCATGTTATTTTGACATTAATACGTGTCACATATGAGTTTGCAAACAATGTAAAAAAACATTTTTTAGTTACTCAAGAAAGCAATGTGGCTTTAAAAGGCAGCTCCAAAATGCAGGTGTTTCAGCCTAGCTCAGTGCTTTCTGTGGTGGTGGGGCAGCCAGCAGAAATTCGGAGTGCAGGGGTTGGTAATGTTCTCTAGTTGCATCATGATTGGCTCAGTGGTGTCACTCATGTGGACCCTACATCACTGCAATATCAACAGGGAGAGCTCAAATTCAAGCCCCTTGGGTACTGCCATAGTTGCATTAGAAGTGCCCATCCAAGAAGGCTCAAGGTCATTGGCCACAGATAAAATGTCAAATCACGTTATATCTACCATAGCTTTGATTGGACTGATCATGTCAACATCACACTATCAAAATCTTAGCTAGCAAGCTAGACAAGCAGTCATCATGAATCAAGTCGACAATCTACTGGCAAATCCTTTTCAATCCTTGTCATATGAAGAGAAATTCTAGATAAAACGTATTGGTACTCATCGGCCATTGGACATAAACATTACACAACAAGATGGAAATCGCAAATTCAACAATGAGTGGATTGGAAGAAATCAGTGGCTAACTGCAAGCATTACAAAGCAATCACTAGCCTGATATTCAGTGGAGTGGGTGGGTGTGTGTGGTCCAAGTCTGGGTTTTAGGGTGTCTTTTCCCAGCTTAAAAGGATAAACATTCACATGCAACACCATGGGCCAGAAAAGGTTGAACACACTGGCCATTCTGTGAGTTAAGCATGACTTCTGCTGCGTTCAAAACAACTGGAAACTCTGAAAAAATCTTAGCTCCGACTGGGAAAATACATTTTAAATGGTCATCCAACTCAGAATTCCAAGTCGGGAACTCTGGCCTCTTTCTAGAGCTCAGAACTGAAGATCACTAACGTCATAATTCAACCTTGTTTTTTCCCAAGTTCCCAGTTGTCTTGGAAGCACCATAAATCCAGAGAATGACAGACTTTGATGACAAAGTTTGATGACAAAATTTGCACAAAAGAAGGACCGCCGCGCCACCTTCCTGTTCAAGTGAGCACAAGACAACAACGTGAGTCCAAAAATGTTTTGTTTGCTGCTGCATAATTGATGCAATATGCCAGGGAGATATGTATACTTTAGCTAAGAAAGTAATACTAAGTGTATGTTGTGTAGTAAGCTGTTAGTAGCCCATGTGCCTCACCCTAATAATTTGGTCCCTTTCCCCTTCATAACTTAGCCTACTGTTCTGACTTGGTGGTGCACATGTAGCTCATAGCCTGTTTTAGAGAAATGTAATTAAAATATTGTAAGAGCTTTTATTGTCTGCTTATATGCCCCCTTTATTTATCCTTCGGTTCTGACTTGGTGTACAGGGAGAATACTGTAAGAACGGCCCATGTTATGAATTCTGTCGCTGTACATTTTAAAAGACCTGAACAAATAGTTATATTGACTACGTCTGTCCTAGTTCGCTCATTAATGTCTTCATCAAAATTACGGATTGCCTCTTCTCCGTTTAACGTCCCCCTATGCCATAGTTTGTACATCTCCATAGAAACCACATTTGTTTAAGTAAGTCAGCCATATCAGCTATGTTTTTTAAAAGGCAGTAAATGAGGCTGAATTAACTGTTTCAATGCTAGACAAGGCTCTGCTGATAGCCAGGTGTAGCGGTGGTAAGAATTCACTCCACTCCGTGCTGAAAAGAAAGCTCTGCTGTTGGGACAGCTTTTTGTGGGCACTGTTTGTCACCGTTATAGTGCAATAAATGTATTGTGTTGTGTAGTGGCTTTCCTGGCATGCATCTAAAAAAAAATTGGGGGGACTTTGCCCCACCAAGATTTACATGATAAAATCGCTGCATACAAGCAACGGCTGAAATGATATGCTATGTGGTTCGTAAGGCTACCTACCGTAGCAAACAAATTGTCAGCCAACATAACGTGTAACGTAACTTATTTGAAAACGCATGACTTTATTACATTGCTCAACATTTTCTTAACATTTTGTCATAATTAGTTAAAGCAATGAATTTGTATCCACTCTCGTCGGACTCCTGCTGCATATTTTCCGCCATTTTTTAAATCTAAAAATGTTGTGAAGCCACGCCCATTTTCTGAAGAATTTCATTATGGGCCCAAAAAGCACAGGAATATTGTCCACTGCGTGTATACTTCGTATTTTGGCGAATGTAGTACAACATCCGGGTACTTTTGCCATACTAACTATCCATACTGTGACCAACAAGCATACTACATAATCAATTTATGTCACAAATAGTACGGTCAGTATGAACATTCAAACACAGCTAGTCTGTACATGTCAGCTCAGTATTTGTAAATTAATAAAATGTAAATGAAACACACACATACTCCATAGGTTGAGTGGCCACTTTAGGTGTCAGTGGGAGTGGAGATCAAACAGCGTAGAATAAATCATTTAGAGGAATGTGTGTGCCCGAGCGAGCGTTGGCCCCTCAGGTATGAGAGATGTACAGACAGGTCAAGGGCTCTGACTCCAGCCCTGCTAGTGACATGCATGCCTGAGGCATACTAACACACACACACATATACACACAAGCACACAGCCCACCCCACCCCTAGAGACCACTGTGGTCACCATGGCAACCCAGGAAGGAGGAGGGAGAGGAGTCGATGATGACTCACCAGACTGACTAGGAGCTAGCCTTAGGAGGGGAGAGAGAATTAGAGAGCCAAAGCGAAAAACCATAAATGAGAGAGGGGGAGATGATGATGGGGGGATTGACAGGAAAGGAGTAGAGGGGGGTGAGTGGAGAGATGGGGGATGTATTATTGACATACCAACAAAAACGAGCAGCTGAAACCTGCTCCTCCCTGACCACTGACACACACGCAGCTGATCACTACAGCTGCAGGACAGCTGCCACTGTCACTGATCGGGGGTCAGTCTGCCATATCTTGTCCTCGTCTCAACTGTGTGTGTTTGCGCGCTCGTAGTTCGTTCTCACCCGGTCGCCAATGGCCATCTCGTTTTCATCTTCGTACACGCGGCTCGCTCCCGACTCATCCCGTAAAAAATCCAAAGATCCCGTTTGGCGCGCGCTCCTTCTCTCCGGTTCTATGCTGATCACCGTGAAGGCGACCCCGTCCTTAAAGGCCCCGGGGCTACCTGCGTGGTCTGCTCGCGGCAACCGGAGCCCGACCAGGAGCTGTAGCACGAGTAGAAACATCGGGATAATTAACAGCAGCACGCGCTGCACACCGCCACCGGCTGACATGCCTCCTCCGGGAAACCGGTGAGCATCTCGTGCCTTTGTTCTCCTTCCCAACTGGACCGGCCTGGTGCCTCGTGGGAGTCAACTGACCGAATGGCTGCTGCGGAACTGTGGGGGGTTAAAAACAGTAACGTGAAGCAGTCGCTAGCCTTTCAAGAACTCCGCTTCCCTTTGTTCTGCCCACTTTCAATTGAAGGCTACAGACCCTTTCTCCTGCTCTGTGACCAGCCGGAGGGCAGAGTGGTGACGCAGAGCTCCAGGGTCAGTGGCCGATTGGTTGATATCTAGCCTATTACGGTATTTTTAGAAGTCTGTTTCTCACAGAAAAACTGACCAAGCTCCAAATAGGACCTTTATTAGCCCATTGGCGTTCTCATCAACAAGCTAAGTGAAGTCTCATGGGAATTACGGAATAGAAAAGTAGCCGTGCCATGGTAACGGAATTACACTGAGCCTCACTTAAAAATGTATACCAAACAAAAACCATTGATTTCAAAGTTTTAAAAACCATACAACTCTATGCATGAAGACTACTTTAAACAATTTCCACTGAGGATTTTACAAAAACAAATTTACAGGAAGATACAAACTTTGCATCTACACAGCTTTTACATTTTTTTATTTATTACTGTATAAATAGTTCAAAGTAGCCATTGTGCATCATATGTTCTGATCTACTTTGAAATCAATGGATTTTGTTTGGAATATACATTTTAAAGTGAAAAATCGGGGGCTCAGTGTAATTACTTTACTGTGGAATCTTTCCTAACACTGAACAGTTGCCCCCCCCTCTTCCTGCCCTCTCCCGTCCACTCTCTTTCCCTCTATCTCGCCTCCTTCCTTTCTCACCCCACCCTCTCTCTCCCTCTCCTAGTTGTCCAATAGACTAACCCCCCCCCCCCCCCCCCCCCCTTCCGTCCAATCACCAGATGAGGAACATCAAACACTCTGTCCAGTCAGCCTGTTGACAAACTGTAAACACAGTCAAATATACAAATACAGTAAAGCCTATCACAAACACGCACACAGGCACACACACACAATACACACACACCACACCATACACACACACATTGGCAGACTAGTGGGTGAGGAAGCGTGACTGCCCCTCAGGGTTTAAAGGCCCTCTCAGGATTCATTTTAGACTGATTATGGACTCATGAACAATGTAGCCAGTCTTTCTCCTCTTTCACCCCAGTCTCAATCCCAACAAGTTTCTGTTTTCCTGTCATCTTTCTATTTCCCCTTGTCCCTTCCTCTCTCTGTGCCTCTCTCTTAACTCCCTTTCTTTCACTCCTCCTCGCTCTCCCTCTCTCGCCGCCTCCTTCCCTCCCAGCCGTGTCCCTGTCTAAACTCGCTCCTTGCACTGCATGAGCAGCGCTGAATACCAAGGAGCTCACACACACACACATCCCTCCCCCCACCCTATAAAGCATTTGGAGTCCAGGCAGTTTACCAATGGCCAGATCAGAGTGTATTTAAATATTGGCACTGTAGATACATCATGACATTAACAGACATATACAACTGTTTATCACAAAAACCACCAAACAACACAAGACCACGGAAAAAAGGAGAGTAAAAGAAGGAAGAGAAGCCCTGTTCATCCATCCACCATTTCAGATGTAGAGCTCTACCCCTTTAGACCCCAAACACACACATACATACATACAGAAGTCCATCCGCGTGGTTACACACACACAAATAAACATACGTCAGTCTCTTTGGGGTCAGAGTGTGTGTCGGGTCTCCTTCCCTCCTAGTAAAAACAGTGAAACACAGGATGTAGAGTCTCCATGCTGGAGTCCTTCCATCAGAGCAGAGACTATGGCAGAGGTTTAGAGAAACGATGATGGAACGTTGTGTAGAGCTGTTTTAGCACAGCTGTGGTCAGGGGTGGACTTGGACCAGAAATTGGCCCTGGCATTTCTAACACAGGCCCATTTCTTTCCTCAAGGCCCACACACTGGCCCCTTTTTTTCCCTTGAGGCACCCATTATTAGCCAAATAGTGATATTTTTTCGTGAAAAAAGTTAGATAGGCCCACTGGGCTTAAAATGGACCAGCCCATCTGGAATTTGCCCAAAATGTCAGATTGCCAGTCCGCCCCTGGGTGTGGTTGTGGGTATGTGGTCCTGGCTAAAAGCCTGAACGTTAGAAAACACTGATGGAACATTAGTAACGTTGTCTTAACTGTTTCAATGTTGTGGTGAGGTTATGGGTCTGTGGCTGGAGTTGGAGTCTATGTGCAGATGCTGGTAATTCAAGAGCTGATGCTGTAGTCCACTTCTCTCATATAGCACACACAGAGCGAAGGGTGTATGGTTTCGGGGATAGGGGATTAATGTGTTTAGCGTTGGGGGTGGAACTTTTCCATTAGGCCCCGCCTCTCTGTTCCTCAGCGTCTGTCACTCCTCCCACAGCTTCTCTAGGCCACTCCCTCTTTCCAGCTGTGTCTGTGTGTCTGTGTGTGCGCCTTTGTGTGTGTGTTGCAGTTGGCTTTTGATTGTCATAGCTGGAGAACTGAAGATCTACTGTCCAGAGTTAGCAGATAAATTCTGATCCATCATCTTGTCTCTGAAAGTCTCTCCTTAAAAAAAGTTTACAAATCTGAAAAAAGTTGAGATTTAATGGACCTGAAAGAGAGAGAGAGAGGGAGAGAGAGAGAGAGAAACCGTAATTATGATGTGATTGTTAGACAGTAAAACCTTTACATAGCTAAATGGATGAAACTGATGTTAATAAATGTCTTTAGGTGTTGTGTCTAACCCTTCAGTAGAGAGAGAGTAGATCATCTTGTGTCTAACACATTAGTAGAGAGAGAGTGGGTCCTCTTGTGTCTAACCCTTTAGTAGAGAGAGAGAGTGGGTCCTCTTGTGTCTAACCCTTTAGTAGAGAGAGAGTAGATCCTCTTGTGTCTAACCCTTTAGTAGAGAGAGAGTAGATCCTCTTGTGTATTACCTGCAGCTACAAGCTGGTGACACTGAAGCTGTCATCGCTGGGGGGGTCTAGTAGCTGACAGAGCACCCCTCCTCCTCCTCGAAGCGGGGGCTGTGGGTGGTAGTGGGGGTGCATCCCAGGGTACGGGGAGTAACCCATGTCCTCAGAATGCGGCGAGGATGCCAGGGGAGGCTTGTGGTGGGGGGAGGGGTACGGGGAGAGCTGCAGGGGGGCTGGTCGCAGCCCTGAGTTGAGGTGGGGAGGCAGGTCCCGTTTGTGAGGTTGTGTGGGCATTGCGCTGTGAGGGGGGCGTTCCTCATAAAGCAGGGGGTGAGTGTGGGAGTGGGGGGAGAGGTTAGGGTGGGTGTGAGTGTGTGGGGAGAGGTTAGGGTGGGAGTGTTGTGTGGTGTTGGGATGGGGGTGGGGGTAAGTGTTCGGGTGGGGGTGTGGATGAGGATGTTGGTTCTGGTTTGAATGAAGGTGTGTGTTGATGTGCGGGTGTGTATTGATGTGGGGGTTGGTGTGTGTGTGTGGGTTGGAGTTGGGGTTAGGGTGTGTGTGTGGGCTCAAGCTTGTCTGAGATGTGTGTGGACTCATGTTTGCATGAGGGTTGCTGTTAGGGTGTGTGTGTGTGTTGGTGTGTGCGGTAGTGTGAGTGTTAGGGTGATTGTTAGGGCTAGCGTGAGGGTTAACATTAGCGTGTACATGTGTGTTGCCGTGTGCATTAGCATGTGTGTGTGTAGTGGTGTGTGTGTTAGCGTGGGGGCTGCTGCTGAGCGATGCCCCTCCGTACCAATAGGGGGAGCTACAGTAGCTGGGAGAATCATACTGGGAGGGGAAGTGGTCCTTGGAAACGGTTGCCAGGTTACGATGGGGGGGGCTCAGCGCTGTTCCACAGTGTGGCAGTAACCGTGGCGATGGTGAGCAGGAGGGGGAGAAGGAGGCGGGGGGAGGAGCAGGAGTGAGAGGAGGGTGGTAGGGCTGGGGAGCGGGGGATAGTTTGGGAGGATAGGAGGAGGATGTGGAAGTCATTCCAGGGGAAAGAGAGGAGGATGAGGCCTCACCTGGGAAGAGGGCTGTGTAGTGCTCCTCTGAGGACGGGGTGGAGGGGTGGGCGGAGTAAGGGCACGGGGAGGGGTACTCACATGGCTCGGTGGGGTAGCCGAGATGTGAGGTGGGGTTAGGGAGGGGGGAGAGGCTGCTGCTGTCTCCACTGTAGTAGTCAAGGCCTTCCTGGAACAACCCCCCCTGAGCAGCACTCCCTCCACCTCCAACCACACCCCCAGCAGCCTTGCCCTTCTTCCCCCCTGGGGGGCGCTCTCCAGGGGATGGGTACAGCCCCCCTCCTCTGCCTCCTCTTACCCCCCTGGCCTGCCGTCCCCCCATTCCACTGCGTTTTCCACCAGAACCCTGGGTTGGGGTGGAGGGCTGGGTCTGGCTTGGGGGGCTGGTGGGAGAGTCTGGGGTGGTCCCTGGTCCTGCTCCTGGTCCACCACCCCCCTCCTTCTCCGTTTGGGGTTCGGCAGCATTCCGTTTCCTGCGCCCCCGGCTGGGCTTCCCCTGCCCCTGGAAGAGAACGTTCTGGCTCCAGTTGTAGGAGGGGCCTGAGGCGCTCTCATGCCAGTCCATCATCAGCTTCTCCAGACTTGATAGGCTGGACTGTCCTTGACCTCCCTCTCCACCAATAGGAAGAGACTCCCTCCCTCCACCCTGCCTGTAAGCCCCACCTCCGGAGCCTGACCCCGAGCCTCCGCCACTGACCCCACCTCCTGACCCGGTGACCCCTAGGTGGGAGGAGTCAGAGGAGGACTCTGATAGACTCTCGAGGAAGGGTTGTCGCTTGGCCTTCTGGGGGGTGTAGTTGGAGATGTCCAGGATGTCTTTGGGCTCGCTGGGGCCTGGGTCACTGTAGCCTCCTGGGTAGCCACCATAGCCTGGCCTGCAACACACACACAGCAGAGGATCAGTTTCAGCAAGGCAAACCACAGAAACTCAAACCTTGATAACATAAGTACTTATTTGGGACCCAAGGTGATTTTGTAGATCAGGGTTCTGAGCAGTCCAACTGCAATGTAGCGTAATGTATCTCAAACACAATACACACTTATAAGAGGTTAGGGTAGGATTGTAGTACAGTTCTCTAATCCAAATTTTGTGGTTCCAGGTAATTTAGACCTACCTGAAGCTACTTACCTGTAGTTACTCTGGTTGGAGGGGTAGTGTCTGTATCCCTCTGGGGAAGATGAAGAGGGGAAGGGGCTGTTTTTGGCCATGGCCATATACCCCCCTCTTCCTGGAGAAGATGGTCCAACCTGCCCAAGGTAGCCCCCATAGCCCCGCTTGGAAAAACTGGAATATCCCATCTGACCCTGGCCCACGGGGGTGGCCGTGGAGGCCTTACTCAGCCCGGCTGCCCCATAGGCTGCGAAGCTGCAGTCTGCGGGTCTTTGTGGCGCTGCGCTGCCCCCTGCAGGAGAGGAGGAGGAATAGCCAGGTGTGTAGTGACCGTAGGAGGAGGAGGAGGGATGGGGGGAGCTGGGGGAGCAGGACGGAGGGAGGGAGGGAGGGGTGGACTTGGGGAACGAGGAGGAGGTGGGGGAGTTCTGGGACAGGTTATAACTGTAAGGAGGTCTGGAAGAGGAGGAGGAAGAGGGATGATGTAGGGTTGGGTTCTCCCTTGGCTCTCCTTTGGGGCTGCGTTTGGGGAAGGCTGGGGACCAGCGAGGGCCTGGGCCGCGGGCAGGGCTGGAAGAGTCGTAGCCCAGGGTGGGAGGAGGTTTCCTGGGGTCGGGGCGAGGGGAGGAGATGTCCAGGAGGTCTGAGGAGTTGTCAGAGTCCAGCAGGGAGCGGAAATATCCGGCGAACAAACCCTGCGCCTCCTCTCCACCTCCACCGCCTCTGCTGCCGCCAGGGCTGCCGTACGCACTCCCTCTCCCCCCCTCACAGGACAGGAAGCCCCCCCCCGGGGAGCCACAGACCTGGTACCCTCCTGGCCCTCTCTCCCTCATGCCTCCCCCTTCCTCCCCCCAGACACCTCCCCCATTAAACCAGTCTTGTTGCAGCTGCTCCCCTGCCTCCCCCTTTAGAACCCCGTTCTTGCGTGAGCGTCGTTTCTTAACCGGCTTACCCCCCTCACCCCCAACCACCATCTCCCCCCCTGCAGCCCCTCCTCCCCTGCCTCCCCCACCCTTCCCTCGTTTCTTGAGTAACCCTGGTTCTGACAGAGCGGGGGTCACTTTCCTTTTCTTCCCGATCGTCTCAAAAAAGTCACTGAAGGAGCTCTTGAAGCCCTCTCCGCCGGCTCCTCCTGCTCCTCCCCCTGCTCCTCCTCCCCTGCCTCCAACACCTCCCCCCCTGCCTCCCCTGCGTCTGAACCCTGTGAGTCGGTGTAGCAGAGCGGAGATCCCAGGGTTGTCGGACGGCGTGTGAAAGCTGTCCGGTTCGCTGGGTGTCCAGCAGCGTGGTGGGGAGCAGCGGCCGGTGGCCGGCGGTTGGCGGTTGAGGAATGCCAGTTTGGACAGAACGTCTCCGTACTCCGTCTTCACGTCGTTGGTGTCGTTCACGTACGACGGTTGCGGAGACGGGAGCTTGGCCCGCCGGCGCCGACGAGGTTTCTTGGGCTCGCCATTCCCACCGGTGGTTTTATCCGGCGTTCCAGGTACAACCTGTTTGGGAGGTCGGCCACGGCGACGTTTCAGGATCACCGGAAGTTCTCCAGGCGGGAACATGACCATCACGCTCTTCCCGTTGTTCTTCATACGGAGGAGCGCAGTCGGCTCTCGGACTACCGCTGTCCCCCCCTCGGCTCCCTCCAACCCGCCATCGCCACCTGCCCCGCCCTTCTCAACTGTCTCCATGGAGGAAATCTTGTAGCTCTTCTGGCGTCGGCTGAGGTTAACTGGGATACGAGCTACCTTCACCACGATACGCCTCACCTGGGGAACAAACACAAACAAACAAATATTATTTCCCGGGTGAAATCTAGTTGTCAAGTGATGTCAAATCAACATGACAAGATGGATTTTGGTTTCTTTTGACTGCTATGTGATTAATAATATCATAGAACTTGAACTTACACCAACAAACCGGCGTTTCCGTTTGGTGGGGGGATCTAGTTCACCAGGCTCCTCCTTCTTCACTGCCGGCCGGGGCACTGTATTGGTCAATGGACGAGGCGAGGGATTGGTTGCTGGTCTGGGATTGGTTGCTGATCTGGGCAAAGGTTTGGGCGAGGCTTTCATCGATGGTCTAGGTTGGGATTTTGGTTTGGCATTGGTTGAAGATTTGGGTTGGGGTTTGGTTGAAGTTCTATGTTGGGGTTTGGGCGATGGCCGGGGGGCGGAGTGAGAGGAGGGGCGTGATGAGGGGTGTGTTGAGGGGAGTGGTGCTACAGGTACTGGTACGGGTGAGGCTGCAGGCTTGGAGGCTGCAGGCTTGGAGGCTGCAGGCTTGGAGGCTGCAGGCTTGGAGGCTGCAGGCTTGGAGGCTGCATACTCCTCCACTGTGGGGCGCTCTACCTTCACATGTACACTCACCCTCTCTTTCTCCTCTTCCTCCTCCCTCTCCTCCTCCTCCCTCTCGCTCTCCCTCCCTCCCCTCCTTTCTCCATCCTCAGTGCATCGGCGGATGCGGGAAGACTTGCGTAGCTGGCAGGGGAAGCGAGGTCGACCGGAGCTACGAAGCGCATACTTTCTCTCACCTTCGACAGGTACAGGGGAGGGGTCTACAGGGCCTGGACCAATAGTAGAAAGGTCTGGACAAGCTGGACCGATAGGAGAAAGGCCTGGAGGATTTGGACCAATAGCTCTTGAGGGTTTAGAGAGATCTAGAGGTGTTGAACTAATATTAGGGGCAGGGCTAATGGCTGGGGCCATGTCTCTGTTTGCAGAGTGTGGAGGAGCGGGGCTGCAGGGAGAGAAAGCAGCTTGCTGATTGGTGCAGGCTGAATGATTGACAGGCAGGAGGACCTGTCGCTGAGGTGATCTGGTGTGTGTCTCTGGTGATGAATCAGTTCTGGGCTGCTCTGGACCGGCAGAGTCCAAGTGTGTGTGAGCATCCATTTGTCTGTGAGCACTTGTGTGTGTGTGAGCGTCCATGCACGTCTCTGCGGGTGTCTGCATTTGGATGTTCTTGTGTGTCTGCATGCCTATGACGGTCTGTCCAGGTGTGTGTGTTGGAGCGTCGTTGCGTGTGTGTGTCTTTATCTGCCTCCGTCTGCGTGTTCCAAGGACAGGCCTCCTGTGCAGGTGAAGACCGTTAGACAGGGAGGGGGGCGAGGGGGAGGGTAAAAGTTCAATGGTCTCCTGAGCTCCAGCCTCAGCGCTGGGTTCCACTGTGACCTCCTCCTGTACCCCTACAGCCCTTTCCCCCTCAAACGCCACCCGCGCCCCCTCACACCCCTGCTCCTCCACTACGGCCTTGCCGTCGCACCCCACCCTCCCCCCTACCCCCCCCCCCTCCCCCCGACCGCAGGCGTCCAGACAGGCGGCTCATCCACCCAGGGCGACAGCGATGATGATGTCAAAGTAAGAGTGTCAGTGTTGGGCCCCAGTGATCCTCTTTGGAGAGGTTAGGGAGCTCTCTCCCTCTCTCTGTTTGTCTGTGTTTATGTGTGTTCCTCTGAAGTCACAGGCCTATATCCTGAAGGGTTGGGGACCTGAGAAGAGAGAGATACATAAGATCAACACACTCCGAACAGTAGATGCTAACAGAGAATTAACATAATGTTAAAGGGAGATTAGGTGTCAATCATTCTTATTCATATAGGATTGGGATCGTTTTGTAAACAGATTTAGGGCTCCAATCTATCCGTATCTCAGAAGTTTAGCTTTACAGCGAGACTGAAATTTAGAGGCAATGTTCCCACGTTAGCGGAGACTGCATTCACACTACAGGTGGCATATGTCTGCTCAATCGAAAATGACCTTTTACATTTTTATCGAGCAATCTGTAGCACTTCAGCGATCCACATTGAATAGAGCCTATAGTTTGGACCAGAAATACTTTCATGTAACAGATCAGTAACTTTGATGTATGATAGTTTCATTTTTGGGTGAAGTGTTCCTCTACTGTTACCAAGAAGTAACTTTGATAGAACATTGACACAGCATAACATCCCAGTGCTGTCATTTACCATTCTGGTAGAGTCTATCCAGGCCGGCTGTCTGTCTGCTGCAGTTCTTTGGGTCGTCAGTATGTCAGTACAGTTCATGCACACATACTACACACTCATCTCTAACACACACTATAAACTCTACTCTCTTTCTCAGCTGCTGCTCTTGACTGCCCATCACTTCTAAAGAGAGAGAGAAAGAGAAAGCACAAAGGGGGGGGGGGGGGGCGAGAGAGCCAGAGAGTGAGAGAAAAGGAGGAAGAGGGAGATGGACAGCCATTAACAGGACAGCCGTGATGTTTGACTAGAAGGTTACACACATATACACACACACACACACACACATTGTGACTTTACAATCCCAAACAGGGAAAGAGAAGTGTGTGAATAACCAGCAGAGGGAGGCAGAGAAATGATGAATAGAGTCCGATTCTGTTTGGTGGAGAGGGAGAGATGGAGGGATAGAGAGATGGAGGGATAGAGAGATGGAGGGATAGAGAGATGAGGGATAGGGAAATGGAGGGATAGAGAGATTGAGGGATAGAGAGATTGAGGGATAGAGAGATGGAGGGATAGAGAGATGGAGGGATAGAGAGATGGAGGGATGGAGAGATAGAGAGATGGAGGGATAGAGAGATTGAGGGATAGAGAGATTGAGGGATAGAGAGATTGAGAGATAGAGAGATGGAGGGATAGAGAGATGGAGGGATAGAGAGAGGAGAGATGGAGGGATAGAGAGATGGAGGGATAGAGAGATGGAGGGATAGAGAGATGAAGGGATAGAGAGATGGAGGGATGTATACAAAAGAAACACAGTAAGACCTTGTGGAAAAAAATGAAAAGCCAAATGAGAATGGAATGGTATCTTAAAAACCACAAACACACACAATCATTTCCATTGTCAGCAGTGTTGGGGAGTAGTGAAATACATGTAGTTCAACTAGTAATTCAAATACATTTTTTTCGTCGCTTGGTGGTGGTTGAACTAAATAAAAATCTTAGTAGTGTTTTCAAAAGTACTTTTTGCCATGTAGTGGTGCAGCTAACAGCTGGAACTACTGTACACACTACTTGTTTTGTAAAAAGATAAGAAAATATGAGTGAAAAAGGCATATTATTTAATATTTTTTATCTCAAACCCCATAGCTATCACACAGTCTGTTTTTGGTTTCTCATTGGTTCTGGGAACGAAGCCATAAGTTACCTGACCGGTAAAACGGAACGTTTAAAAAACATGTTTCAATAAGACTTTTAATAACACTGCTAGCTTAGGTTAACTGTTTTGACCTCGAAGCATAGATAGGACGGCTGGGTCCAGAGAGGACATATGAATGAAACAATTAGTCCCACGTTATGTTGAGATCACAACTTATTTATCTCATTATCACGACATAACAAAAGTTGTTTTTGTCCAGATCACAAGATAAACTATAAATAGGAGTGGACGTATTGATGAAAGATTGACAGTATGGCTAAGACGGCAGCGCATACGTTTTTATTGATTGCTACACTAAGAGATAGTACATTTCATACTTTCATTTGTGTTTGGAGCTCATTATCAGTTTATAAGTTAGAATGTTAGCAAGCTAAATGTCCCTCACCTTGAGCTAAGAGCTCTTGGGGCATCTAAACCCTTGTGGGGCATTTAAGCCATGAACGATGGCTGACAGGCAGCCCTGTCCAGGCTGTGTGCCACCACCAAGACCACAGCCAATCACATTCAAACAACAACACAACTAACTTGACTAGTCTTGTGGTTGGGTAAGCTAGCTAGGTAGTTTTGTTAGCTAGCGAGCTTGTAATTTATCTTGTTATCTAGCTTGCTTAACTGATACAGTATGTGTATAATTGTAAGGGACACTTCATGTTTTATGGATAATATTTAAAAGTACAAAGTGGGTGAGCTCCATTCCTGACAGGCTGATCAGATTCAATTTCAGCCTCAGTGCTTGATCAGATACAGTAGCAGCCTCAGAGGCTGATAAATCAGGATTCTGCCCTTTTGGCTGTTTCATGGGTGAAGCTCCTTGTAGGCAGATTAGCAGTCAGGGCATTATGTATATGTGACCGACCGCCTTGATTCGGTCTTATGTAGCAAAATTTGAAATTGTGTTTTTTACATTGGATAAAAGCAGAGACACAGAGCTACAAAATGGTATATCATACACTGCATTTGAGGAACAATGGGGAAGTAATTCTGCTTTGAAAATTGATAAACTCGTCAAATCAAATCAAACTTTATTTGTCACATGCGCCGAAAACAACAAGTGTAGACTTTACTGTGAAATTCTTACTTACAAGCCCTTAACCAACAGTGCAGTTCAAGAAGAGTTAAGAAAATATTGACCAAGTAGACTAAAATAAAAAGTAATAATAAAAAGTATCACAATAAGAATAACAATAACGAGGCTATATACAGAGGGCCCTGGTACTGAGTCAGTGTGCAGGGGTACAGGTTAGTTTGTACATGTAGGTGGGAGTGAAGTGACTATGCATAGATAATAAACAGAGAGTAGCAGCAGTGTAGAAAAATTTAGGGGGGGGTCAATGTAAATTGTCCGGTGGCCTTTTTATTAATTGTGCAGTAGTCTTATGGCTTGGGGGAAGAAGCTGTTGAGGAGTCTTTGAATTTTTAGGGCCTTCCTCTGACACTGCCTGGTGTAGAGGTCCTGGATGGCAGGAAGCTTGGCCCCAGTGATGTACTGGGCCGGTCGCCTTACGGTCAGATGCCGAGCAGTTGCCATACCAGGCGGTGATGCAATCGGTCAGGATGCTCTCGATGGTGCAGCTGTAGAACCCTTTGAGGATCTGGGGACCCATGCCAAATATTTTCAGTCTCCTGGGGAAAAGATTTTGTCATGCCCTCTTCACGACTGTCTTGGCATGTTTGGACCATGATAGTTCGTTGGTGATGTGGACACCAAGGAACTTGAAACTCTCGACCCGCTCCTCTACAGCCCCATCGATGTTAATGGGGGCCTGTTTGGCCCGCCTTTTCCTGTAGTCCACGATCAGCTCCTTGTCTTGCTCACATTGAGGGAGAGGTTGTTGTCCTGGCACCACACTGCCAGTTCTCTGAGCTCCTCCCTATAGGCCATCTCATCGTTGTCGGAGATCAGGCCTACCACTGTTGTGTCGTCAGCAAACTTAATGATGGTGTTGGAGTCGTGTTTGGCC
Source organism: Salvelinus namaycush (assembly GCF_016432855.1). Taxonomy (NCBI): domain Eukaryota; kingdom Metazoa; phylum Chordata; class Actinopteri; order Salmoniformes; family Salmonidae; genus Salvelinus; species Salvelinus namaycush. The sequence goes on along the minus strand of NC_052333.1, from coordinate 16,316,725 downwards.
ACGCAGTCGTGGGTGAACAGGGAATACAGGAGGGGACTAAGTACACACCCCTGAGGGGCCCCAGTGTTAAGGATCAGCGTGGCAGACGCTATTGTTCCTACTCTTACCACCTGGGGGCGGCCCGTCAGGATCCAGTTGCAGAGGGAGGTGTTTAGTTCCAGAGTCCTTAGCTTAGTGATGAGCTTTGAGGGCACTATGGTGTTGAACGCTGAGCTGTAGTCAATGAACAGCATTCTCACATAGGTGTTTCTTTTGTCCAGGTGAGAAAGGGCAGTGTGGAGTGCGATTGAGATTGCATCATCTGTGGATCTGTTGGGGCGGTATGCAAATTGGAGTTGGTCTACGGTGTCTGGGAGTATGCTGTTGATATGAGCCATGACCAGCCTTTCAAAGCACTTCATGCGTGAGTGCCACGGGGCGGTAATCATTTAGGCAGGTTACCGTCACTTCTTTGGGCACAGGGACTATGGTGGTCTGCTTGAAACATGTAGGTATTACAGACTCGGTCAGGGAGAGGTTGAAAATTTCAGTGAAGTCACTTGACAGTTGGTCCGCGCATGCTTTGAGTTCACGTCCTGGTAATCCGTCTGGCCCAGCAGCTTTGTGAATGTTGACCTGTTTAAAGGTTTTGTTCACATCGGCTACCGAGAGCGTTATCACACAGTCATCCAGAACAGCTGGTGCTCTCGTGCATGCTTCAGTGTTGCCTGCCTTGAAGCGAGCATAAAAGGCAATTAGCTCATCTGGTAGGCTTGCGTCACTGGGCAGCTCGTGTCTGGGTTTCCCTTTGTAATCCGTAATAGTTTTCAAGTCCTGAATTCGGAGTAGATAGCCAGAGCGAATTTACCAGCAACGTCTATTAACAGTTTTCGCAGTGACATTCTATTGAAATGGTTACTTGCATGTAGCTAACTAGCTAAACAATGAACCATAATCCCAACTCATGATGTTATAACCCTGCATGAATCTGCAGGTAGCTAACCAACCAGGTTCAATGTTAGCTAGCTAACATTAAGCTATAACTAGCAAAGCAATTGGCTCTGAGATACAAATAATAAGATCATACACTTAACGTTAGCTAGCGAGCCAGCCAGCTAACGTTAGCTGGCTAGCTAACAGTACACTTTAACTTGAAATGAAAACGACTTTCTGTCAAAATTAGAAACTTTTAATATCTGAAAATGTAGCTAGCTAGACTATCTTACCTGTATACATCATTGGTGGATGCTTCTCCCTGTCATGGATGCCATGGTTGCCCTTAGTTTGAAGATGTAATCCAGAGACAGCTGTTTTCTCCATCTCCTTACCTATCATACTCTAATTCCACTGATTTCAAAACTAGGTCCTTCAGAAAGTGGAGGGCAACACTTATTCAGTTCTACTACGCAATACATTAAAAAAAGCAGCGTTAGACAGGATTACCTACACATACTGACCAAATAGATAGAAACGTGCTATATGGCAGACCAATCTGAACTCATCTCTCGACATGTCCAGCCCACTCTTTATCTCAGCCAATCAGGTCTAGTGGGAAGGTTGCCTCCTTTTTCTGTGGCTTAACCAACTAGGCTCGTAATTTAACAATTGTATTCATATTTACAGATGGCATACAAGTATTAAGGCACATGAAAGTTTGCATGTTCTTGAAGGAATTTCTGCCAAAACAATTGTACAACTTTCGATTTAAAAAAATAAAAGTTCATGTTCAAATGGCCCTCTTGTGAAATAGTGACCTGCGACATACGCCTAGTTTCCTGAAACGAGTCACATATGATCAAGACTGGGTGCACTCTATTCCTGGCAGGCTGATCAGATTCAATAGCAGCCGCAAAGGCTGATAAGTCAGGAGCTCACCCACTGAAGACTGGGTTAGGCAAGGAACCGAAAGGTTGCAAGATCAAATCCCTGAGCTGACAAGGTAAAAATCTGTTGTTCTGCCCCTCAACAAGGCAGTTAACCCACTGTTCCTAGGCCGTCATTGAAATAAGAATTTGTTCTTAACTGACTTGCATAGTTAAATAAAGGTAAAAAATGAAAGGGGAACATTATTTTATCCATTTTAGAATAAGGCAGTAATGTAACAAAATGTAAAAAAGTCAAGGGGTCTGAAGATTTTCTGAATGCACTGTATATTTCCAGGCTTGAGGTCAATGAGGAGAGTTACCCCACAGAAAAAGAAGAAGAGCATAAGAAGAGTGAAGAAAGCAGATGATAAGTTTGAATCCGATGAAGCTAGCAACGAGGGAGACAGTGTGTTGAGGAAGATTGGTGTCAAGTACAACCAGAATGAGCTATACTCCAGACCGAGCTGATTCAGAGGGGTTGGGTTAAATGCGGAAGACATATTTCGGTTGAATGCAATCAGTTGTGCAACTGACTAGGTATCCCCTTTCTCTGTAATGGAAGAGAATGAGGATGAATTATCTGAAGTGGCAAGTGTGGTGAAGATCTCGATGGTCATGATAAAGATGAATCTGGTCCAGTAGGAATGAAATCTTTGGAGAAAGTGGACCCCTGCCTTTTTGCTGACCCATAAGTAGTGTCAGGTTTGGTGGAAAAAGGAGTTGGGTACTATTGAATCGGTGAAGATAACCCAAAGTGGATTTGTGGTGTTTTTTTTTGTTGGTGTTTCTTCCGCAAAGGGGGAGCAGGCGCTCCGCATCACGTGGAACAGGACAAGACCTGTTACTTGGGGTGATTACTGGGGTAGTGGTAATGGTGCAGGTGGATCAACTGAAGTTGAAGATTCCAGGTGTCTGTGACGCCCGCCATTTGGTGCGACACAAACCCGGTGGCGAGCGTTGTGAAACAGTAGAATCACTCTCTGTCCTTTTGAGTTTTGATGTTGAGTCGTTACCCGACAAAGTAATGTTACGAAATATCAGTTATCCTGTACGAGCTTTTGTGCCAAACCCATTATGTGTTTTCAGGTACCAAGCTCACGGTCATGCCGCAGCAGTGTGTAGGAGGGAAATTCCTAGATTTGAGAAGTGTGCAGGAGGGAATGGGACAAAGGAATGTGTAGTATCGGTGAAAGAAGCGGTATGTGTTAACTGTAGGGGTGCCCATGTTACTGGGGATCAGAAGTGTCCGGTGCGAGAGGCAGGTTGAGGTTGCCAGGGTCAGAGTTGTACAGGTGTCGTATGCTGAGGCAGTGAAGAAAGTAGAAGAAGATGGGTCAAGTGTGAGGGATCCTAAGAGGCTCCTGGTGAGTAGGAGACTTTTGTCAGTGCAGAGTGATAGGTCTACAAATTAAATGTGCTTCAGTAATGTTGGCTTTGTAGCATTCATTGTCATGGTTATCAACTGTACTGCAGGAATCGAAGTCACCGAATATAGTGTTGTGGTGGCAGGTGCAGAGAAGTACTTGGGATTACGAGATTTTATTGCAGAAGAGTTACGGGGTAGTGGTAGTGTACCGTCCTCCCAGGCAGTTGGCCTGGTGTAGGATTAGATGGGGTCAAAATTGTGGAATGGGATGGTGGGTTTTAATGAGTGTAAGGTTAAGTTGGCAGGATAATTCTTTCCCTTTTCCCCTTTTTGTATTCAAAGAATGTCCTAAGAATGTTATTTAAAAACACATACATTCTGTTCTCAGCAGCTACAAAACGCTTTTCTTCTTCTTTGGTGGGGTTAAACGGTGGTTTGGCATCCAATATTAATGGTACATTACCGCCACCAACTCCAGTCCAGTTGGTGGCAATAGTGCACCATTAATATTGCATGCCAACCACCGTTAAACCCCACCGAAGAAGAAGAAAGGCGTTTTGTAGCTGTTGAGAACAGAATGTATGTGTTTTTAAATAACATTCTTAGGACATTCTTTGAATGTACTAATGTTTTTCTTGTGGTTTTTATGGAAAGTTTTCTTAATGTTCTGAGAACATGACTAAGGTAACCTGCAGAAAACATTATGTTGAAGTACTGAAATTCCCACAGAATATTGTTTCTGAAAGTTTGACATTCCCACAGAAGAACGTAGTTTCTTAACGTTCTCTGAACAATTTGAGAACATGACTTTATATAGAACCATAAGGAAACGTTATGCTGTAGTACTGACATTCCCACTAAGAAACATATGGTTCTCAGAACGTTATGTGCTAGCTGGGCTGCTAAGATAAATTGCACATTATGTTAACACCTGACCCCAGAGTGATCTGTTCTTGGAATTTGTAGTCTATGACATTTCAGATTTAGATATATTTTTTCCCAAGTAGCTTGGATGTAGTGAACTACTTAAACAAATTACAATTCTTAAGGGTTGCTTTAGTGTAGTTTAACTTCTTCTAGTGTGAAGTAATTGGTAGTTTGGTAAACTATGATTTTAGAGTAGCTTCCCTAACATTGATCGTCAGCCAGCCTTCCTTTCCAACATATGGCTCTGATTATAGTACAGAGGGAGAGAGAGCAACTTGACAGAGGGGGTGGGGGTAGAGGGAGTAGAGAGAGAGAACGAGAGAGCAACACAGAGGTTATGAAGGGGAGAAGAGAGAGAGAGAGAAAGAGAGAAAGGGAAAGAGAAGTTTGGGGTTGCATACAAGGAACAACATCTACATTCCTGGCAAAACTGGGACGCACACACACACACACACACACTATCACAAAGACACAATAACACCCATAGATATTTTACAACTTTCAATGCCCTATGTGCACCCACTGGGGAGCAAGGCCCACCCAATCAGATTGTTTTTTTCATACTCTTTACTTGTCAGTGTTCCAAACAGGACATGATTTGTCTTTTTACCTAAACATGCAAATACTATCAGATATAATTCATAGCAAGCAGTGCACTGGAATGACAGTCACTCTCATGGGATGGGTGGCAAAAAATAACTAGCTGAAAGCCACACCCCCAATAATCCATTAATATGTCTGCATATGTCACTGTGCTTCTATGGCTATATGCACCATGACACTGCCTACTTCATTTGTTCATTTAGCAAACAAGACAACTCATAATCCAGTGCCTTTATCACAATAAACACACATATATTTCAGTTTTAATGAGCTTTATGGTAAAATGTGTAGAATTGTAGGAAATTAGCTGTTTCACCCCCAAAATTTTTTTTTTGCATTCATTTTTTGGCCCACACAAATTTCTGCGTGCCCACCAACACATTTCTGGCTATGGTACTACTTCTGTGTCATCTTGACCAGTCTCCCTGTCCTTTAACACTGTCTCACCCTCCTTTCCTTCCTTCCTTCCTTCCTCTCTCTCACTGGCCCTCCCTTCATCTCTCTCGGTCTCCCTTCCCCTCTCTCTCACTCTCTAATTAACAGTATTCATTAATGAAGGTTCTATCCGGCCAGAGACAGGAAGGAGCCTAACCTCGGGACACAAGTTTTAATTACACACACACACACACACACACACACACACACACACACACACACACACACACACACACACACACACACACACACACACACACACACACACACACATACACACAGTAATCTACACACAGCCTCTGTGCTCCATGGGGTTTATCGAAACACCCAGACTTGGCCGGCCAATCAAAAACTCCTTCCTATACTTGTTGTCCTATCAAACTCCCCCACATGTCATTCACTACCAATCAGCTAAAGCCGCTCGCCATGGCATCTAAACGTCAGCTCAGATGAGTTCAGGTAGTGTGAATGTTGATTGAACGTTGTTTGAAGCCCTTGATCCAATGAGTCAGGTGTGCTAGTTCTGGAATCGAACAAATATGTGCCACGTCTGGGGGTCCCATGACAGGGTTTGGAAACACCTTGTTGACGAGTGTCAGTCTGACAGAGGCAGAGCATCAGATCTCTAACCCATCTATCATTTCAGACACATCCGTTCTACACATCGAAGGGGGTTGGAGGCAAAGGAAAAACAAATAAGTGCTACCAAATATAACAATATGCATTTCATAAATATTACAAAAGTGTATAAATAAGGCGTATTGAACACGTCTGTAAAACCTCAATGAGGACATAGCAAGTTTTCATTAGTCATTGGGTACATCGTACAAACAACGTCAGAGTAATCTACAAGAGGCACATATTTCATGTTCAAATTCACAACATGTCCATGTGGGCTCTGTTATGTCGGTAAAACCACCCGCTCTCTCAAACAGAGAATTAGTGAACATAAAAAAGTTCAATCAGGAGAAACGACAGGGATTATCCAGTCGCTGTACATTTCAATGACCTGAAGCATGACATTTCCACCTTTAGATTTTGTGGCATAGAGAAAGTTAAGATATCAGACAGGGGAGGGGATATTAATAATACTCTGAGTAAAAGAGAATGTTTTGGGATTTTCACCCTCCAGACATTATTTCCTAAAGGACTTAATGATGAAATGCCAATGTATGTGATGTTGTGAATTTGAACATGAAATGTGTCTATTGTAGATTACTCTGACGTTGTTCGTACGATGTACCCAATGACTAATGAAAACTTGCTATGTCCTCATTGAGGTTTTACAGACGTGTTCAATACGCCTTATTTATACACTTTTGTAATATTTATGAAATGCATATTGTTATATTTGGTAGCACTTATTTGTTTTTCCTTTGCCTCCAACCCCCTTCGATGTGTAGAACGGATGTGGGTGGGGCCAGGTCTACATAAGGGTGCAAATTTCAAAAAATCACAAAAGCTCTGACGAAGGCCGTGAGGCCGATACGTAAGCTTATTAAATATCGGTGATACTATCAAGAGCAGTGTGCGGTTTCCTTTTTCCTTCATCTTGTTCAATTGTTGCCATGCACCTGCAAATAAGATTGCTCAGATGTGCGAGTGCCTTTTGAATTTTGAGAATTACAATAGTAAAATACACAAGGTGCAATTTCGAAATTTGGTTGCGCACCAGCAGTTTTTCTCTGATGTCAGTCATACTGCAGGTGGTGGGCCAAAGCCGAAAAACGTGAAGTTGATCGATCCCCGGCGAGGGAGGAGCAGATTTTTTGTATATGACAGTAAAACATTCTTATGATGACTATAACATTTGCTGGCACCATCAATTCTTGCACATTTTCTCATAAAAAGTATATCAACATTCTGTCTGCTTAGGCAAATTTGCCGAACTGCAAATTTGGAACCAATCAGAACTCCCGTACATACCCTTCGTGATGAAGGCAGCCAATGGCCTGATTCTATCCAGGATGTAAACACAGCGGAGCCTCTGGTGAAAACAACAAACTGCTGTCTGATGAAGAGGAACAGATTTTGTATTTATGATGGATCCCCATTAGCTGCTGCCAAGGCAGCCGCTACTCTTCCTGGGATGCGGCAAAATTAAGGCAGTTATACAATTTTAAAAACATTACAATACATTCATTACAGAATTCACAACACACTGTGTGCCCTCAGGCTCATACTCCACTACCGCATACAGTTGAAGTCGGAAGTTTACATACACCTTAGCCAAATACATTTAAACTCAGTTTTTCACAATTCCTGACATTCAATCCTAGTAAAAATTCCCTGTCTTAGGTCAGTTAGGATCACCAATTTATTTTAAGAATGTGAAATGTCAGAATAATAGTAGAGAGAATGATTTAGTTCAGCTTTTATTTCTTTCATCACATTCCCAGTGGGTCAGAAGTTTACATACACTCAATTAGCATTTGATAGCATTGCCTTTAAATTGTTTAACTTGAATCAAACGTTTCGAGTAGCCTTCCACAAGCTTCTCACAATAAGTTGGGTGAATTTTGGCCCATTCCTCCTGACAGAGCTGGTGTAACTGAGTCAGGTTTGTAGGCCTCCTTGCTCGCACAAGCTTTTTCAGTTCTGCCCACAAATTGTCTATAGGATTGAGGTCAGGGCTTTGTGATGGCCACTCCAATACCTTGACTTTGTTGTCCTTAAGCCATTTTTCCACAACTTTGGAAGTATGCTTGGGGTCATTGTCCATTTGGAAGACCCATTTGCGACCAAACTTTAACTTCCTGACTGATGTCTTGAGATGTTGCTTCAATATATCCACATCATTTTCCTCCCTCATGATGCCATCTATTTTGTGAAGTGCACCAGTCCCTCCTGCAGCAAAGCACCCCCACAACATGATGCTGCCACCCCCGTGCTTCACGGTTGGGATGGTGTTCTTCGGCTTGCAAGTCTCCCCCTTTTTCCTCCAAACATAACAATGGTCATTATGGCCAAACAGTTCTATTTTTGTTACATCAGACCAGAGGACATTTCTCAAAAAAGTACAATCTTTGTCCCCATGTGCAGTTGCAAACCGTAGTCTGGCTTTTTTATGGCGGTTTTGGAGCAGTGGCTTCTTCCGTGCTGAGAGGCCTTTCAGGTTATGTCGATATAGGACTCGTTTCACTGTGGATATAGATACTTTTGTACCTGTTTCCTCCAGCATTTTCACAAGGTCCTTTGCTGTTGTTCTGGGATTGATTTGCACTTTTCGCACCAAAGTACGTTAATCTCTAGGAGACAGAACGTGTCTTCTTCCTGAGCGGTATGACGACTGCGTGGTCCCATGGTGTTTATACTTGCGTACTATTGTTGGTGCAGATGAACGTGGTACCTTCAGGCATTTGGAAATTGCTCCCAAGGATGAACCAGACTTGTGGAGGTCTACAATTCTTTTATGAGGTCTTGGCTGATTTCTTTTGATTTTCCCATGATGTCAAGCAAAGAGGCACTGCGTTTGAAGGTAGGCCTTGAAATACATCCACAAGTACACCTCCTATTTACTCAAATTATGTCAATTAGCCTATCAGAAGCTTCTAAAGCCATGACATCATTTTCTGTAATTTTCCAAGCTGTTTAACGGCACAGTCAACTTAGTGCATGTAAACTTCTGACCCACTGGAATTGTGATACAGTGAATTATAAGTGAAAATATGTCTGTAAACAATTGTTGGAAAAATTACTTGTGTCATGCACAAAGTAGATGTCCAAACCGACTTGCCAAAACTATAGTTTGTTAACAAGAAATTTGTGGAGTGGTTGAAAAACGAGTTTTAATGACTCCAACCTAAGTGTATGTAAACTTCCGACTTCAACTGTATCTACAACACAAAATCCATGTGTACGTGTGTGTATAGTGCATATGTTATCGTGTGTGTGTATGCATGTGTCTGTGCCTATGTTTGTGTTGCTTCACAGTCCCTGCTTTTCCATAAGGTGTATTTTTATGTTTTTTAAAATCTGATTCTACTGCCTGCATCAGTTACCTGAGGTGGAATAGAGTTCCATGTAGTCATGGCTATATGTAGTACTGTGTGCCTCCCATAGTCTGTTCTGGACTTGGGGACTGTGAAGAAAGCTCTGATGTCTTGTGGGGTATGCATGGGTGTCTGAGCTGTGTGCTAGTAGTTTAAGCAGACAGCTTGTGCTTTCAACATGTCAATACCACTCACAAATACAAGTAGTGATGAAGTCAATGTCTCCTCTACGTTGAGCCAGAGAGAGATTGACATGCATATTATTAATGTTTGCTCTCTGTGTACCTCCAAGGGTCAGCCATGTTGTGCTGTTCTAAGCCAATTGCAATTTTCAGGTGCCACAAAGTCCCTCTTTGTGGCACCTGACCACACGACTGAACAGTAGTCCAGGTGCGACAAAACTAGAGCCTGTAGGACCTGCCTTGTTAATAGTGCTTTTAAAAAACCTCTTAAGGATTCGCCCCTTTTTTTCAATTTTCGCCTAAAATGACATACCCAAATCTAACTGCCTCTAGCTCAGAGCCTGAAGCAAGTATATGCATATTCTTGGTACCATTTGAAAGGAAACACTTTGAAGTTTGTGGAAATGTGAAAGGAATGTAGGAGAATATAACACATTAGATCTGATAAAAGATAATACAAAGAAAAACCCATTTCTTTGTACCATCATCTTTGAAATACAAGACAAAGGCCATAATGTATTATTCCAGCCCAGGTGCAATTTAGATTTTGTCCATTATATGGCAGCAGTGTGTGGGCAAAGTTTTAGACTGATCCAATGAACCATTGCATTTCTGTAAAAAAAAAAAAAAAAAACAGGATTGTATCAAATGTGCCTAATTTGTTTGTTAATAACTTTTCATGTTCAAAACTGTGCACTCTCCTCAAACAATAGCATGGTATTATTTCACTGTAATAGCTACTGTAAATTGAACAGTGCAGTTAGATTAACAAGAATTTAACCTTTCTGCCAATAACAGATATGTCTATGTCCTGGGAAATGTTCTTGTTACTTACAACCTCATGCTAATTGCATTAGCCTACGTTAGCTCAACCATCCCGCAGGGGACCCACTGATCCTGAAGAAGATTTAGACTTAGCTACTGTTGTATCAATATGTTTTGACCACGACCGTTTACAATCCAGGGTTACTCCAAGCAGTTTAGTCACCTCAACATGCTCAATTTCCACATTATTTATTACAAGATTTAGTTGAGGTTTAGGGTTTAGTGAATGAGGACTAACTTATTCCTTGCCACCCATTCTGAAACTAACTGCTGCTCTTTGTTAAGTGTTGCAGTCATTTCCGTTGCTGTGGTAGCTGACGAGTATAGTCTTGAGTCATCTGCATACATAGAAACTCTGGCTTTACTCAAAGCCAGTGGCATGTTGTTTGTAAAGATTGAAAAAAGTAAGGGGCCTAGACAGCTGCCCTGGGGAATTCCTGATTCTACCTGGATTTATGTTGGAGGCTTCCATTAAAACACTGTGTTCTGTTAGACAGTTAATTCTTTATCCATAATATAGCAGGGGGTGTAAAGCCTTAACACATACGTTTTTCCAGCAGCAGACTATGATCGATAATGTCAAAAGCCGCACTGAAGTCTAACAAAACAGCCCCATCAATTTCTCTCAGCCAAACATCAGTAATTTGTGTAAGTGCTGTGCTTGTTGAATGTCCTTCCCTATAAGCGTGCTGAAAGTCTGTTGTCAATTTGTTTACTGTAAAATAGCATTGTATCTGGTCAAACACCATTTTTTCAAAACCTTTACTAAGGGTTGGTAACAGGCTGATTGGTCTGTTATTTGAGCCAGTAAAGGGGGCTTTACTATTCATAGGTAGCAGAATGACTTTTTCTTCCCTCCAGGCCTGAGGGCAAAAGTAATTCTGCTACCTAAGACGATATGGCAAATAGGAGTGGCAATATCATCCCCTATTATCCTCAGTAATTTTCCATCCAAATTGTCAGACCCCGGTGGCTTGTCATTGTTGTAGACAACAATCATTTTTTTACCCCTTCCACATTCATTTTACGGAATTCAAAATTTAAATTCTTGTCTTTCATAATTTGGTCACATATACTTGGATGTATTGTTGCTGGCATGTCATGCCTAAATTTGCCAATCTTGCCAATGAAAAAATCATTAAAGTAGTTGGCAATATCAGTCGGTTTTGTAATGAATGAGCAATCTGATTCAATGAATGATGGAGCTGAGTTTGCCTTTTTGCCCAACATTTCATTTAAGGTGGTCCAAAGCTTTTTACTATCATTCTTTATGTCATTTATCTTTGTTTAATAGTATAGTTTCTTTTTCTTTTTATTCAGCTAAGTCACATGATTTCTCAATTTGCAGTACGTTTGCCAATCGGTTGTGCAGCCAGACTTATTTTCCATTCCTTTTACCTCATCCCTCTCAACCATACACATGTTCAATTCCTCATCAATCCACAGGGATTTAACAGTTTTTACAGTCATTTTCTTAATGGGTGCATGCTTATTACTAACTGGGATAAGCAATTTCATAAATGTGTCAAGTGCAATGTCTGTTTGCTCCTCATTACACACCACAGACCAACAAATATTATTTACATCAACAACATAGGAATCACTACAAAACATATTGTATGACCTCTTATACACTATATTAGGCCCAGCCTTTGGAACATTGGTTTTCCTAGATATGGCTACTATATTGTGATCACTACATCTGCAGAATTAGTAAAGATGTGATCAATACATGTTGATGATTTCATTCCTGTGCTGTTTGTAACTACCCTGGTAGGTTGACTTATAACCTGAACCAAGTTGCAGGCACTGGTTACAGTTTGAAGCTTTTTCTTGAGTGGGCAGCTTGATGAAAGCCAGTCAATATTTAAATCACCCAGAAAATATACCTCTCTGTTGATATCACATACATTATTAAGCATTTCACACATGTTATCCAGATACTGACTGTTAGCACTTGGTGGTCTATAGCAACTTCCACTGGGCTGTAGGTGAGGCAGATGAACCTGTAGCCATTTTACTTCAACAGTATTTAACATGAGATCCTTTCTAATCTTTATAGGAATGTGGTTCTGAATATAAACAGCAACACCTCCACCACTGGCATTTCTGTATTTTCTGTAAATGTTAAAACCTTGTATTGCTTCCACTGTATCATCAAAGGAATTGTCTAACTGAGTTTTAGAGATAGAATATGAATGTCATCTGTTCTTTACAAGTTATTAATTGCATGAACCTTGTTTCTTAAGCTACATAAACTCAGCAAAAAAAGAAACGTCCCTTTTTCAGGACCCTGTCATTCAAAGATAATTTGTGAAAATCCAAATAACTTCACAGATCTTCATTGTAAAGGGTTTAAACACTGTTTCCCATGCTTGTTCAATGAACCATAAACAATTAATGAACATGCACCTGTGGAACGGTCGTTAAAACACGAACAGCTTACAGACGGTAGGCAATTAAGGTCACAGTTATGAAAACGTAGGACACTTAAGAATGCCTTTCTACTGACTCTGAAAAACACCAAAAGAAAGATGCCCAGGGTCCCTGCTCATCTGCGTGAACGTGCCTTAGGCATGCTGCAAGGAGGCATGAGGACTGCAGATGTGGCCAGGGCAATAAATGTCAATGTCCATACTGTGAGAAGCCTAAGACAGCGCTACAGGGAGACAGGACGGACAGCTGATCGTCCTCGCAGTGGCAGACCACGTGTAACAACACCTGCACAGGATCGGTACATCTGAACATCACACCTGCGGGACAGGTACAGGATGGCAACAACAACTGCCCGAGTTACACCAGGAAAGCACAATCCCTCCATCAGGGCTCAGACTGTCCGCAATAGGCTGAGAGAGGCTGGACTGAGGGCTTGTAGGCCTGTTGTAAGGCAGAAATCACCGGGAACAACGTCGCCTATGGGCACAAACCCACCGTCACTGGACAAGACAGGACTGGAAAAAAGTGCAAAATGAGCGTTACACCGAGGCCTGTACTCTGGAGCGGGATTGATTTGGAGGTGGAGGGTCCGTCATGGTCTGGGGCGGTGTGTCACAGCATCATCGGACTGAGCTTGATGTCATTACAAGCAATCTCAACGCTGTGCGTTACAGGGAAGACATCCTCCTCCCTCATGTGGTACCCTTCCTGCAGGCTCATCCTGACATGACCCTCCAGCATGACAATGCCACCAGCCATACTGCTCGTTCTGAGCGTGATTTCCTGCAAGACAGGAATGTCAGTGTTCTGCCATGGCCAGCGGAGAGCCCAGATCTCAATCCCATTGAGCACGTCTGGGACCTGTTGGATCAGAGGGTGAGGGATAGGGCCATTCTCCCCAGAAATGTCCGGGAACTTGCAGATTCCTTGGTGGAAGAGTAAGGTAACATCTCACAGCAAGAACTGGAAAATCTGGTGCAGTCCTTGAGGAGGAGATGAACTGCAGTACTTAATGCAGCTGGTGGCCACACCAGATACTGACTGTTACTTTAGATTTTGACCCACCCCCCATTGTTCAGGGACACATTATTCCATTTCTGTTAGTCTGTGGAACTTGTTCAGTTTATGTCTCAGTTGTTGAATCTTGTTATGTTCTTATAAATATTTACATATGTTAAGTTTGCTGAAAATAAACGCAGTTGACAGTGAGAGGACGTTTCTTTTTTTGCTAAATTTATGTTAACGTGGGCTATTTTCAGCACTTTTCTCGGATGCTTGCTTGTTTTCATTGCTTTACTGGGAAGCTTAGCAGAAGTAGATATTCTCATGTTATTTATGTTAGTGCAGGGTGAGCTGCACACAGTGGACTTCCTACTAGGACACACCACCTCAGTGCTAACAGCATAAATCTGGTTCATAGACACATGATTGCTGCATATAATACATAAATTAGGTTCCTTACATTGTGTCTACCAACACCCTGGTATAATGTACATTTGCTGAAGCATTATGATGACTTAGGGACACAATAGTAGGGATTAACTGAGCTGGGCTTGATAAGTCATTGTCTCAACGCAGCCTTACAGATCTATCTCCCAAAGACTGAAGTAAGATACATATCTGTTTTCGAGTGCACTTGAAATATGCAGCATGCAATACGAATTGTCTTGATCGTATGAAGAGGTAACGCCATTGATCATTTAGCCAATTTATTAAAAGCTAGCCAATGTTAGTTTGACTAGCCTAGCCAGCTACTGTACATGTCACTTTGTGTTTATCTAACCCTATGTAAGTGAATTACATAATTTTTTTATCATGTTTGTCATGTCTCATTTCAAGTAACTGTCACGTCTGCCCCCCCCCCCCCCCCCCCGGCACGCACTCCTACCATCCATTACGCACACCTGCCTCCCCTCGTCGCGCGCATCAGCAATATTGGACTCACCTGGACTCACTCATCACCTGTTATTACCTCCCCTATATTTGTCAGTTCCCCAGCTCTGTTCCCCGCTTCTGCGTTAATTGTTTGTATTACTAGTTTGCTGACGCTGTTCCTGTCTCGTTCCATGTCCGTTGTTTATTAAATGTTTGACTCCCCGTACCTGCATCGTCTCTCCAGCGTCATCCCATGTGACAGTAACTAGCTGTAGGCTTAAAGAAACATTCAATCATATACTTTGCATAGAAACCCAAATAAAAGCGTGTCATGTATGCGAGGTTTAATAATGACAGCTACATATTAGCCAATACATATAGCATAGTCTACACATATAGCATAGCCTACACATATAGCATAGTCTACACATATAGCATAGTCTACACATATAGCATAGCCTACACATATAGCATAGCCTACACATATAGCATAGTCTACACATATAACATAGCCTACACATATAGCATAGCCTACACATATAGCATAGCCTACACATATAGCATAGTCTACACATATAGCATAGCCTACACATATAGCATAGCCTACACATATAGCATAGTCTACACATATAGCATAGCCTACACATATAGCATAGCCTACACATATAGCATAATCTACACATATAGCATAGCCTACACATATAGCATAGCCTACACATATAGCATAGCCTACACATATAGCATAGCCTACACATATAGCATAGTCTACACATATAGCATAGTCTACACATATAGCATAGCCTACACATATGGCATAGCCTACACATATAGCATAGCCTACACATATAGCATAGCCTACACATATAGCATACCTTGCAATACAATCTTCTCTAAAAAACAGTTGTACAATGTGCTCTGCAATAAGATAACCAGAGTTTGATTTCTCAACCAGATGAGTTCTCAAACAGCAGCTCCCCAATACCATGGTGGGCATGCATGATGTTGGATGCAGTGGAATATAAGGTATGGAGAATGATAAAGAGACTGTAGGATTAAATAAAAAGCATTTTGGAAAGTAATGTTTGAGTTTCAAATACTACATGTTCAATGAATGTGAGAATATGTAGGTGGTTTAAATTATGAACTTTCTTACTAACATTCTAAAAGTTGACGATGCCAAAATCTTGCCAATCAATTCATTATTCTACTAACTATGACTGTGTGAGACATATTTTCCATAATTTACGTTTCATGCATATACATACGAACAAAGAACACCATCACAAATATTGTTTCACCACTAATTGAGTACGGGGACAAATAGCAAAGGTGCCTCAGGCAGTATTTGAAGTATCTAAATATAGTGTAACCTACCATTCAATGTATATCAAGCACCGTGGAGGGCACAATCTTACAATGTTGCGGCCCAGAAATTAGAGCTTACCATCTATGCCAAAAGCAAGGGCCTCTGATGGTGACTGTAGAACTGTCATCAACACGTGCTTCAGTATTCCCCCTTATCTCTATAAGCATTTGTGTGCCCAGGCCTCATAGGCGTATTGAAAGGATCCCTCCCTGGTAACCAATGTAGCTGACCGATGTAGAGTGAAACAAATGCCTGAGCAGAATGCAATCTAAAGCTTGTGTGGTCCAGAGATGAGAACTCTACCATCTATAGCAAAAGCTTGGACTCCTGGCGAGGACAATAGAATTCTCCCCACTGCATGTTACAATTAGAGGTCGCCGATTAATTAGGGCCGATTTCAAGTTTTCATAACAATCGGAAATCGGTATTTTTGGACGCCGATTTTGCAGATTTTTTTTTTTACACCTTTATTTAACTAGGCAAGTCAGTTAAGAACACATTCTTATTTTCAATGACGGCCTAGGAACGGTGGGTTAACTGCCTTGTTCAGGGGCAGACCGACAGATTTTTACCTTGTCAGCTCAGGGATTCAATCTTGCAACCTTACGGTTAACTAGTCCAACGCTCTAACCACCTGCCTCACGAGGAGCCTGCCTGTTACGCGAATGCACTGTTACGCGAATGCAGTAAGAAGCCAAGGTAAGTTGCTAGCTAGCATTAAACTTATCTTATAAAAAACAATCAATCAATCATAATCACTAGTTATAACTACACATGGTTGATGATATTACTAGTTTATCTAGCGTGTCCTGCGTTGCATATATTCGATGCAGTGCGCATTCGCGAAAAAGGACTGTCGTTGCTAAAACGTGTACCTAACCATAAACATCAATGCCTTTCTTAAAATCAATACACAGAAGTATATATTTTTAAACCTGCATATTTAGCTAAAAGAAATCCAGGTTAGCAGGCAATATTAACCAGGTGAAATTGTGTCACTTCTCTTGCGTTCATTGCACGCAGAGTCAGGGTATATGCAACAGTTTGGGCCGCCTGGCTCATTGCGAACTAATTTGCCAGAATTTTACGTAATTATGACATAACATTGAAGGTTGTGCAATGTAACAGGAATATTTAGGCTTATGGATGCCACACGGAACGGTTCCGTATTTCACTGAAAGAATACATTTTTTGTTTTTGAGATTATAGTTTCCGGATTCGACCATATTAATGACCTAAGGCTCGTATTTCTGTGTGTTATTATGTTATAATTAAGTCTATGATTTGATAGAGCAGTCTGACTGAGCGATGGTAGGCACCAGCAGGCTCGTAAGCATTTATTCAAACAGCACTTTCGTGCGTTTTGCCAGCAGCTCTTCGCAATGCTTCAAGCATTGCGCTGTTTATGACTTCAAGCCTATCAACTCCCGAGATTAGGCTGGTGTAACCGATGTGAAATGGCTAGCTAGTTAGCGGGGTGCGCGCTAATAGCGTTTCAAATGTCACTCGCTCTGAGACTTGGAGTAGTTGTTCCCCTTGCTCTGCATGGGTAACGCTGCTTCGAGGGTGGCTGTTGTCGATGTGTTCCTGGTTCGAGCCCAGGTAGCGGCGAGGAGAGGGGTGGAAGCTATACTGTTACACTGGCAATACTAAAGTGCCTATAAGAACATCCAATAGTCAAAGGTATATGAAATACAAATCATATAGAGAGAAATAGTCCTATAATTCCTATAATAACTACAACCTAAAACTTCTTACCTGGGAATATTGAAGACTCATGTTAAAAGGAACCACCAGCTTTCATATGTTCTCATGTTCTGAGCAAGGAACTTAAAGTTAGCTTTCTTACATGGCACATATTGCACTTTTACTTTCTTCTCCAACACTTTGTTTTTGCATTATTTAAACCAAATTGAACATGTTTCATTATTTATTTGAGGCTAAATTGATTTTATTGATGTATTATATTAAGTTAAAATAAGTGTTCATTCAGTATTGTTGTAATTGTCATTATTACAAATAAAAAATTTAAAAAACGGACGATTAATCGGTATCGACTTTTTTGGTCATCCAATAATCGGTATCAGTATCGGCGTTGAAAAATCATAATCGGTCGACCTCTAGTTACAATAGTCAAATAATCTGCTTGTAAACTGTTACATTTATTTTACATTGAATTTGGTCTTTGAGATGCTCAAAAAAGCAAGTATTTCTGTACTTGGTGTTCTTCAACTCTACAATGGTGACGGCAGGCCTAGTTCAAACTGCAGTAGGATGGTTGTCCTCACAGATGTGTTAATCAGCTCATGCTTGGTGAATAGCACTTGGTTGATCTCTGGGAGCAGGATACCGGAGAGCTGAATAGATCATATAAGACAATAATGAGAGATGAGAAGTTAATAAAATAAATCATCACAAAAGAGGAATGTAGTTTGTGAGATGGAAAATAAACACCCTGACAGTCTGAGGCAGAGTGCTCTGCATTCATCCTACTTCAACTATTGACAGGGATAAAGTGGCGTTTGTTATTTGTCAGTATGAATGAAATTACTGGGTCCTGCCTTGATGACTGTATTAGATTTACACTACTTGTCCTATAGATTTTTGTAGTCTTAAATGATTACTTGGAACTAACTAAAACGCTCCTTGTCTCGGAATGACATGCTAGCTATTGATAAAGCTATCTGCTCCTGCTAGCTAGCAACAAATCTACTTGTTGTAACTTGCTAAGTAACTAGAAAGCTAGCTACATTACTAAGGTTGCTGTGTTCTAAGTTGGGAGTCATTTTACAGTTTGCACTGATGGTATCACGTTTCTATGACTAAATAGTTTGATTACAATTTTTAAAAAATACTTTACCCGATAGCAGTTTGTCAGACGGATTGATTCCGATAACGTGATTGGCAGACGACGTGATCAGCAGAGATAGTACCATGGATAGTACACGAGTTTTGATTGGTTTACAGTTTAATACTTGGTTGTGTTTGCCTGTCAAGGTTAGCAAACATAAAAGTATCTTTAAAAAATGTGCAAGAATTAATTAACATTGCCAACAAATAGAAATGTGTTCAGAATAAACAAACATACACAATATGTAAAAACCAGCTCCTCCCTCAACAGAGATCGATCATCTCGAAAACTAAAGCAGATAGCTTGCTACGGCCCACCCCGTATCACTGATAGTCACTCAATTAGCCCATGTCAGCAAACTTTTTTAGATCGGGAAGTTAGTCTAGCCAACTATCTAAACTTGTTGTAATCAGCAAAAGGCTAGGGCCAGCTCTGACTGCATGTGTGGGTATGGATGTGGGTACGCAGCTACTGTGGCCCCTCATGATGAGTTCCGATTTTATGTGGCCCCCACCCCCATCAAAGTTGCCCATCCCTGCTCTACATCAATATCTGTTTCTACGTCACATTGAACTGCACTAACACTTCAGACACACTCAATGATCCAGACACTGTGTGTGTGTGTGTGTGTGTGTGTGTGTGTGTGTGTGTGTGTGTGTGTGTGTGTGTGTGTGTGTGTGTGTGTGTGTGTGTGTGTGTGTGTGTGTGTGTGTGTGTGTGGAAAAGCACTCACTCAGCTCTAACGGGTGTGCAGTTGTTGCTAAGAGACAGGCAGCAGCCGAAACTGAGGGAGAGATGAATTGAAATTGAGAGAAATAGAGAGGCAGAGAGAGGGGGGTACATAGGGAAAGTAAAGGGGCAGGGAGTTAAGAGAGAGAGAAAAAGAGTGAGGTTTATATAAAGATGGGCAAGCAAGCTGAAGAGAGAGAGAGAGAGAACGAGTGAACTAGACAGAGAAGGAGAGAGGGGGTGGAGAAAGAGATACAGAGAGTCGGGGTGAGTGAGTTTGAGATAAAGAAAGCGATGGCGGAAGGAACGAGCAGAAAAGAGGGAGAAGGGGAGAGAGGGATAGAGAGAGGGTGCCGAAAATTGGAGAGGGGAGAAAGAGAGGTAAGTGGGTCAGGGGGTACACAGAAACTCACCTGTCTACCGCCCCCTAACCTTTCAACAACCTAAACGCAACCTTTAAACGATCCATAAATAACCTAAACACAACCCTCCCACAACCTATACACAACTAACCACAACCTCCAGACAGCACAAACACAACCACAATATGACCTTTGCATACAACAACCCCATATCCTCCAGAAAACCCCAATCCCTCTGACAAAACCCAATCTAATATGGTAAACTCTAAGCAATATGGTACCGATTCACTTTGCCGTCTGATAGGTTACATAGAATTTTTCTCCAATCCTTATAGATCTACAGATCTAGGAGGCTTGGGGGGGTTGTCACTAGTTACCACAGCTAAATCAAATCAAATTTTTACATCGGCAGATGTCACAAAGAGCTTATACAGAAACCCAGCATAAAACCCCAAACAGCAAGCAATGCAGATGTAGAAGCACGGTGGCATGGAAAAACTACCTAGAAAGGCAGGAACCTAGGAAGAAACCTACAGAGGAACCAGGCTCTGAGGGGTGGCCTGTCCTCTTCTGGCTGTGCCCGGTGGAGATTATAAGACTACATGGCCATTAAGGCCAGATCGTTCTTCAAGATATTCAAACATTCATAGATGACCAGCAGCTACAATTTATCTTATTAAAATCAGATTTTAAACCTGACCTCAACCCTAAAATTAACCCCACTGCTAAATGTATGCCTAACCCTAACCTTAAATTAAGAACAAAAAGCACATTTTTGTTTTTATGAATTTGTACAATATAGACCATTTTGTGGTAACTAGTAGAAACCAGGCATGGGGTTCGCTTACATAAAGTGTCACCCTTCATTCACAACCTCTAATTAAACCCTCAATACCTACACAACCTTAACCCAACTCCCACACAACCTAGAGAACCCTCAGACAACCATCACACAATGTCTGCTTTATATATTATGTGAAGCCTCATGGGACAATTGCATTCACAATATAGTACACCAATACAGTTTACTATGACTATAACTGAGGAACAGGTAGAAGAAGTATTCTACTCCCCCTCTTGTCCCTTACCCTCTACCCCCCACACATACCCAGTCCACTCCTCTTCTTCACTAAATGCTCTCTCTCTCTCTACCTACCCTCACTCTTCCACTTCTCTCCCTCTGCTATATTTCTCCCCTCCTTCCCTTTGCTGTCTTCCTCTCTCTCTTCTTCCCTCTCTCCCTCCCCTCTCTCCACTACCTCCTGTCTCCCCTCTCCTCCTCTCTCCCTCTCTCTCTCCCCTTGTTTCTCTCTCTCTCTCTCTCATCCCCAGCCGCAGGAAATTCCTAATGATCTTCATCATCAGTCTGTGTTCAACACTACCTCCAGCCAAGAGCACATACTGTACACGCACACACAGACACACACATACACATACATACACATATGCACACACACACACTCACAGACACACACATACACATATGCACATACACACTCACAGACACACACAGCACATTGCATACACAAAAGAGGTTAATGCACAGACAAACTGAAGCAAACACCAGACTACACTGGCTCAGCTTTTCTCTCTCTATGTCTCTCTCTCTTCTAATCCCCTCTCTCTTTCTAATGTTGTTTCTACAGGAACCTACATGCTGTAGCTAGTTATTTTAAGACAAGAACCGTACGAGCCCTTTCCCCTGCTCCCCCCACCACCACTCCCTCTGCTACAACCTCTCTCACACACTCCCCCACCTATCCTCTCTCCCCTCCCCCTCCTCCCTCCACATCCATCCTCCGCTCTCCCCTTTGCCTGCCCCCCTCTCTTCTTCCCCCCACCTCTTCTCCCTCCCTCCCTCCTCTTTCTCTCTCTCTCTCCTCCAGGCAGTTTCCTGGCTCTGTTGATGGCCGCCCCTCAGTCGGTCATGTGACGAATAGCGGCAGCTGGGAGCAGCCAGGAGTGCACACGCACACACACATGCACATACACATACACTGCACACACACAGTCAGACCTTGAGGCCAGTGTTTTGAAGAGGGGGCTCTGTACTGCGGCCTGACTTCCTGACTCCTCCCTCTGTTCCACAGTTGCCGTGGGTTACTGCTGCAGCTCCGGTTGCCAAGGAGAAGGCTGCTGGCTGTTTGAACAACAATGGCCGTGAACATTCCAACTGTAGGTACTGTCTCTCACACACACACACTCACCAGAGAACACACACACTTAAGAACGCACATAGCTACACACACACAAACACACATATTCATGTGACACGTAGAAACATGCGCACACGCAAACACACACTAATGTACAGTATCTCCATCCAAATCCTGATCCCACATATTCAAACTTAAATAACCCCTCCAACCAAACTCACACACTCTCTCCCTCAGATGATTGTTGAAAGGATAAGAGTACCCCTTCTCTCTGTCAGTCTATCAGACGCTTTCTCAATCCATCTCTGTGGTCTCTTCTCTCTCTCCACCCATCCTCCTCCGTGTCTGCCCCCCTCTTTCTTTCCAGGAGCCTGAGTGTGCAGTGCATTCATCCATCTTCCCCCACCCCGTCTTCCTTATCTCTCTCTCACCTTCTCTCTCTCTCCTTCTCCTCTCTTGCCCTCACTCTCCTTCTTCTTTCTCTCTCTTTCCTTCTCCTCTATCTCTCATTTTCCTCTGTCTCTCTCTTTCTCTCTCTGAGGAAGTGTGTAATCCCAAGGGACAAAAAGCTCCCTACCTTCCAGCTGAGAAGGGGGGAGGAAGAGGGAAAGAGAGGGACATAGAGAGGACTGGGTTGGAAGAGAGAGAGAAACACAGTGGGAAGAGAGGGGGGAAGGGAGAGAGAGGGAAAACTATCATCATTAGGATTCCTAGAGCAGAACCTTTAGCTCTGTTGTGTTAATGATGCGACAATGTTACAGGAATGTCAAATGAATGTATTTTAAACATTTTAAAATCTGTCACCTTTCTGATCATCTGCTTCATCTTTTTGTGAACACACATCTACACATAAATGTCATCTTTTTCCTGAGTTCCAGTGTGTGTAATCAATACACAAATGAGACTCTGTGTGTGTGCATGTGTGTGTGTCAAAAGAGAGAGAAAGATATAGAGAGAGCAGAGGTCTGTATGAAGGTGTGTGTATGAGAGAGAGTGAAGGTGTGTGTGTGAAGGTGTGTGTATGAGAGAGAGTGAAGGTGTGTGTGTGAAGGTGTGTGTATGAGAGAGAGTGAAGGTGTGTGTGTGAAGGTATGGGTGAAAGTGTTTCTCGTCTTTAATAATTGAACTGATTCTGTCCAGCTTGTTAGTGAGGTAGACACACACTTTCTATCCCTCTTTTTCTCTGTCTCTCCCTCTTTCCCTCTCTCCCTCTTTCCCTCTCTCCCCCCCTCTCACTCAGACACACACACAAAGACACATACATGCCCCCCCCGCCCCCCCCATCTCCAATCAGAGGTTAGGGGTCATATAGCATCAAACCAGCTGTGTGAGAGGGAGAGAGCCAGGAGTGGCCCGAGAAATGTAATTAGTAGAGAGAAAGCGAGAGCTATGTGAATGCATTGTGTGGGAGTTGATATTATATAGACTAAACACAGACAGACAGACAGACAGACAGACAGACAGACAGACAGACAGACAGACAGACAGACAGACAGACAGACAGACAGACAGACAGTAAATAAATAAAGCAGAAAGAGCCCCTGAGAACCCCACAAATATAAGAGAAGGATGTTAATAGTCCGATTGGCGAGTTATGAAAGTATACTGCAACATAAATGTGCCCTAGGACTTCTCAATGGTCTGGAGCTTAGCCAGAAGGTAGTATACTCAACCTGCCTCAGGGGGAAATAATGCAAACTACACTACAACTAGCTAGACTAGAGAACCACAGAACTACAACTAGCTAGACTAGAACCAGAACCACAACTAGCTAGACTAGAGAACCACAGAACTACAACTAGCTAGACTAGAACCAGAACCACAACTAGCTAGACTAGAGAACCACAGAACTACAACTAGCTAGACTAGAACCAGAACCACAACTAGCTAGACTAGAGAACCACAGAACTACAACTAGCTAGACTAGAACCAGAACCACAACTAGCTAGACTAGAGAACCACAGAACTACAACTAGCTAGACTAGAACCAGAACCACAACTAGCTGGACTAGAACCACAACCACAACTAGCTGGACTAGAACCAAAACCACAACTAGCTGGACTAGAACCACAACCACAACTAGCTGGACTAGAACCAGTCCAGAACCACAACTAGCTAGACAAGAACCAGAACCACAACTAGCTAGACTAGAATCAGAATCACAACTAGCTGGACTAGAACCAAAACCACAACTACAACTAGCTGGACTAGAACCAGAACCAAAACTAGCTGGACTAGAACCACAACTAGCTGGAGTAGACCCAGAACTAGAACTACACCTATCTGGACTAGAACCAGAACCAAAACTAGCTGGACTAGAACCACAACCACAACTAGCTGGACTAGAACCACAACTAGTTGGACTAAAACCAGAATCACAACTAGCTGGACTAGAACCAGAATCACAACTAGCTGGACTAGAACCACAACTAGCTGGACTAGAACCAGAACCAAAACTATCTGGACTAGAACCAGAACTAGAACTACACCTATCTGGACTAGAACCAGAACCAGAACTAGCAGGACTAGAACCAGAACCAGAACTAGCTGGACTAGAACCAGAACCAAAACTGGCTGGACTAGAACCACAACCACAACTAGCTGGACTAGAACCACAACTAGCTGGACTAGAACCAGAATCACAACTAGCTGGACTAGAACCACAACTAGCTGGACTAGAACCAGAACCAAAACTATCTGGACTAGAACCAGAACTAGAACTACACCTATCTGGACTAGAACCAGAACTAGCAGGACTAGAACCAGAACCAGAACTAGCTGGACTAGAACCAGAACCAGAACTCTGAGTGGGAGGGTCATGACCTTCAGTTAGAAAGTGTGTTTGTGTGTGTCAGTGTGCATGCTGTCAGTTCCATCCCCATAGCTACTTCTGAAACTAGGAAGTCTGGCAGGGCCTGCTGATAGGCTGAGAAAGGAGACAGATGATTGGTTGAGCTGTGGCTGTCATATCAGCAGAGTGTATCTGCAGCACCACACACATGCTCTCTCTCTCTATCATACACTCATACACGCACTCCAGCCAAACAAATACATGAAGCAGTCCAAGACCAACATTCAAAGTAAAATGTTCAATATAGATATGTAAGAATGTGTGTGTTGACTACTGACCTGGCTAATAGGGTTAAGGACAGAAATAACATCAGCTGAGATACAAGGCTGTTTCTATGACTACCACCACCACACACAGGTACACAATAGGCCTATGGTGTTATATGTTGTGCAATGACACACACACACACAGACTTCTCTCTCTTTAATATCTCTTGCTCAGCATCTGTCAGCATCCCACAGACACGTGCACATGGAAAGGATGTGCATGTCAAAAAGGGCCATGAATAAAATGACACTGTCACAACACAGACACTGGCCCTAGGCGCTCTTTCTCCGTCTAGCCCCCCTCCCCCCATCGGGTAATAATCATGCACCACCATGAGCTCTGTCTCGAGGCTGATGTGGGCGTCACTCATTCAACGCACCGGGCGGTTCGTGCCTATACGGGATGAGCGCGTCAGGACAGCTCCATTTGTTACCGGGGGATTATAGCCCCGGCTTTACAGGGGAACGGGATGACGTCTCTCGCGCTTTAATTACAGTAAACATCTGTCGGAGCGCGCCCTGAGCTCGCGCCACAGCAGCGCCACAGCACGTACCGAATGTTATATGTAGGTGGAGACCGACGGTGAATCTAGCCTACCTGAGAGAGTCTCAGTGACGGATCCGGTCCTGTGTGAATGTGTGTTTGTATGGTAGACATCTTCGCTTTCACAACGAACCAGCATATACACACAATCAGCCCTGCATGGAGATGCTTCCTTAACAATAGCCTTAGCCTTAACTCGTGTGTGTGTGTCACCATCACTAATGAGAGAGGAGCCCACCTCAGCCATAGCGGCAGACTGACCCAGTGCACGAATTCCCTTTATAACGGCACCGACGAGGTTAATACAAATTCCTTCAATAAAAAAAATGCAGCGGTGCCGCGCGCATCTGGCAGCGCCGCTAGAACTGTCCGGTATGCAAATATGAGTTGTGTACACAGATAGACACTGCATGCGCACTCACCGAGAGAGGCTCGTTGCTGCAGCGGGGCTTCTCTTCTCTCGTCGTGCGGATCACTGAGTTCTCGGTAATATCACAGCTGCCACTGCTGGCGCACAGCATTTTCCGTTCATTCCTACCGTTAACGTCGTTGTCTGTCTCCTCTCCGTGCTTCGCGCGCATCTGTGTGTATGCGTGCAGGGCTCCACCACAGAAAACCGTTTCTCTAAAAACAAGCTGGTCTACATCAACAGCAGAACCCTGGAAACGGAGGAAGGTAAAATATAAAGAAGAGAAGGGGAAATTGACGGGGGGGGGGGGGGGGGGGGGCGTATATCCCCTTCTGCACGCAAGAACGCGAACACTCCTCAAACCCCGCGGTAACGATCCCGTGGCAGACAGGGGTGGGACAGACGTTCCTAGGAGAAAAGGAAGGAAATAACCAAATCTTTCTTCCGTTTTTATCTCTCCGCGATATCCCCCTTTCTCTCTCTGTCTCTCTCTCACACACAGTGCAATCTCGCCTCTCTCGTTTCTCGCCAGATGTGCCTGTCTGTCAGTCCCATCCAGGGACCCGTAGCTGTCCTCGGTTCTACGGATAAAAAGTCTGGGAAGTGTAGTTCTTTTTTTGTTATCAGAAACTGTTGTCTGGGTTACGCAATGCAGACGTGGGCGAGAGGAGTCAGAGAAAGATGGAGAGAAGGAGTTGGACACTGACTTGAGTCAGTTCTATAATTAAGCATTAAGTCGAGGGATTATATTGGCCATTATAAACTGTGTGGTTCCAGCCCTGAATGCTGATTGGCTGACAGTCGTGGTATATTTTTTATTTTATTTAACCAGGAAGGGCTCATTGAGATTTAAAATATATTTTTCAAGGGCGTCCTGGCCAAGATAGGCAGCACCAAGTCATTACCAAAATTACAGACAAACAACATGAAAAACTACAAGTAATCTAGTAAAAAAAAACATAGAATTCACAAGAGTATAACAAAATCAAAAACAGCAAATTAAAAACATTGACAGGTCAGGGAATCAATCTAAAGATCATTCATCAGTGATTTAAAAATACTAATCGGGACAAGTTCTTCCAGTTTAAAAGTATTTTGTAAGGCGTTCCAAGACGATGGCGCAGAGTACATAAAAGCCCTTTTACCAAATTCAGTTCGGACATTTGGAACAGTTAGCAGGATAAAGTCCAGCAAACGAAGAGAGTACCCACCACATTTCTAAACAATAAAAATGCCCAAATAAAAAGGTAGTAAACCCAAAATGGCTTTGTAAATAAAAGTATATACCAGTGACTGAGCCTACGAGTGACTAGAGAAGGCCAGCCAACCCTGGTATACAAAGTGCAGTGGTGCGTAAGTGTTTTGCAGTTTAAAATAAATCTCAAAGTGCCATGGTAAAGAGTGTCAATTGATCTCAAACACTGAGCGGAAGCATTCAAATATAAAATATACCCATAGTCTAGTAAAGGCATAAATGTAGCTGATACTAGCCTCCTTCTGGCTTCAAAAGAAAAACAGGCCTTATTCCTAAAATAAAATCCCAATTTCAGCTTCAATTTTTTTGTAAATTGTTGAATATGCAATTTAAAAGATAGGCCGTCATCAATTAAAATTCCAAGATATTTATATGAGGTTACAACCTCAATCTCCTTGCCCTGACAGGTAATAATAGGTGAAAGGTTCAGAGGTCTATTTCTTGCTTTAGAAAACACCATTAGTTTAGTTTTGTCAGTATTGAGGATAAGCTTCAATTGACACAAGGTATGTTGAACAGTATAAAAAGCAGTTTGCAAGTTCTGGAAAGCTTTTGTAAGAGACGAGGCACAACAGTAAATAACAGTATCATCAGAATAAAAATGAAGTTGTGCATTTTGGACATTTTTGTCTAAATCATTTATATAAATAGTGAATAAGAGAGGACCAAGTACAGAGCCTTGGGGCACACCATTCAGGACAGACAATTTAACAGACATAAGCCCTTCAAATTGAGTGCACTGAGTTCTATCAGACAGATAGTTAGCAAACCATGCGACTGCATGCTCCGAAAGACCGACACTCAACAATCTCTGCCTTAGTATAGCATGATCAACTGTATCAAAAGCCTTAGAGAGATCAATAAAAAGTGAGACACAGTGCTGTTTTTTGTCAAGGGCTCAGTGATATCATTTAAAACCTTCATGGCTGCTGTAATTGTGCTATGCTTCTTCCTGAAGCCCAATTGGTACATTGATAAAATAGAGTTAGTAAATATAAACTATTTTAGCTGTTCACTCACAAGGGTTTCAAGTATTTTCACCAGGGGTGACAGCTTTGAGATTGGCCTATAATTATTTAAAAGAGTTGGATCTCCCCCTTTTAAAAGTGGTAGGAGAAATGCTGATTTCCAGATCTTTGGAATTTCATTACATTCCAGGGTTAGATTGAACAGATATATAAGTGGTTCAGCTATGAAATCAGCTGCCAGATTTAAAAAGCAGGGATCCAAAAGATCAGTACCTGCAGGCTTTCTCTGATCTAAGGATTTCAGGGCTTTATGTACCACCTGCAGTGAGAATGGCAAAAAGCTAAAAGTTTGACCAGCTCTCACTGGTTCATCCACACAGGGCTGTACAGAGACAGAGGACACTGGTTCATCCACACATGGTTGTACAGAGACAGAGGACACTGGTTCATCCACACAGGGTTGTACAGAGACAGAGGACACTGAATCAAACAGCCTACCAGATGATACAAAGTGCTCATTGAAACAATTCAGCATTTCAGTTTTGTCATATACAGCAACAAGTCCTTCAAAACACATGACGGTAATTCATTAACATTACTGTTACCAGACATAGACTTAATAGTCTTCCAAAACTTTCTAGGGTCATTTGGGTTATCAGTGGTAACAGACATAAAATATTCAGACTTGGCCTTCCTGAGAAGAAAAGAACACTTGTTTCGTAACTGCCTAAAAATAAGCCAGTCAGCATCCGAGGATGATTTCCTTGCTTTAGCTCAGGCTAGATTACGGTCGTGAATAATACAAGACAGCTCAGAAGAAAACCATGGATTATCCCACCATTTAACCCTGAACCTGTGGAATGGGGCATGTTTGTTTACTATTTGGAGAAAACCATCATGAAAGAATTTCCAGTTTCCACATCAGAAATAAGCTCAATCTTGCTCCAGTCAAAATAAAACAAATCATGAAGGAAAGCCTGCTCAATAAAACTCTTGAAATTTCTCTTACGAATAAAGCATGGGTTTGTCTTAGTAACCTTAGTATTTCTAACAGCAACAACAGCACAATGGTCACTTGAATCATTACAAAAAACACCAACAGCAGAATATTTATGTGGAACATTTGTCAATATCTAATCAATCAGGGTAGATTTATCTGGGCATTTAAGATTTGGGCGAGTGGGTGAGTTAATCAACTGGGTAAGATTCATAGAGTTACAAAACATTTTTAAATCATCAGACACCGGCTTTAACCAACACCAGTTGAGATCACCAATCAAGATCATTTCACTGTAAAGAAGTTTAGACATAAGGTGCGTCAAAGAACAAAATGCATCACCGAGAGCAGAGGGGGGTCTTTAACAGCCAATCACAGTTATAGAGAGGCCCTTTGAAACCTCAATATTCAAAGCAAGAAATTCCAACTGTTTACAAATAGTTTCAGACTTTGCCACACATACAGGGAATTTAGTCTTTACATATATAGCCAAACCCCCACCTTAACTTGATCAGTGCAATACACATTGTAACCATTTATACAAATATCCTTATCAAGAACAGACTTGCTGAGCCAGGTTTCAGGAAACACAATTGCATCAGTTGATTTAGCCCAAATCCTAACCCCATCAATTTTAGACAACAGGCTGCGTACATTTAAATGAAAAATACCAAAACCAGATCTAGATTTAAAATCAGAGGGGGTTTGGAGACATTGCATATCAGGGCCAGGGTTAGGTTGCACATTACCTGATATCAACAAAATAATAAAAGTATAAAAGTACAACAAAAGTATATCAGACGTATACCATGGGTATGACAAAACATTTATTTTTTCTGCTCTAATTACGTTATAATGAACAGTGCTGGGTGCTCACACAGATAAAACAGCAGACAGACTTACCACAGGAGGGAACCAATTTGAAGTAGACTGACCAAACTAGACAGTCAAAATGTGTGTGTGCATGTGTCTGTGAGTAAAGAAATATGTGTTTGAAGGCTAGACCTAGAAACTAAGAAAACAAGACACACGTGTATTGTGGAAAATAACTTTACCAAAGGCACAGAAACATCTGAAACAACAGAAAAGTTAAAATCATTATAAAAACCCACACTCCTGCTCACGGTCCCAACTCCGACCTCTGTGCATTCATTTGACCCTTTGCCTGGCCCTCCCATTGGCAGAAGGCTGTATACAGAACATACGTGGATTCAGAGAGGTGAAATAGTCAGAACATAGCACATAGAAATTGTACGAATAGAGCTGGTACAAACACCTATTCCACCTGATAAAAATATACTGTATAGAACATATATGATTATCTATCTGAACATTCTGAAACGTTGCACCCTGTTGAACAAACCCCATGTGTTAGCTAAGATACAAACAGTAGATATACAAGCATTAAATAAAAAATAAAAAAACAGGGTTGTCAATATCAGGTTTAAGAAAGGTTACAGAAAAAATCCACTTTGACGTCATGAAAGATGCTTAGAGAGTAAAAAGCATTGGAGTGAAGTCATCACCATCATCATCTTACACAAGTAAAGATTTTAGGCACAAACTGGTCCCCTACAGCCCCACAAACCTTGACCCCTAACCCCATCTAACCCTAACCTTAAACCCCCCCAGTAAAGCTATTAAGGCATAGTACACTGACAACAGTCCCATTTCCTCTGCTGGTCTGGGCAGCCGAGCACAGATAGGAGGAGAGGAAGAATTCTGGCTCGTGTTTGATTGCTCTGCCCTGACAGACAGCAACATATAGTAGATAAGGCTTACAGTATGTATAGGTTGTGTGTGTGTGTGTACACTTGTGTCTGTGTGCATGTGCGTGGTCACAGGTTCTCTCCAGGCTGGTACTGGGGTTCAGTAGCAGTGAAGTAGTCTTCCAGGAAGCCCTGCAGGTATTCAAAGGTGTGTCTCTCGTCCGCCTCTCTCCGCCAACACTGCACCATCAGCTCATGGAGGGAGGCAGGACAACCCACCGCACAGGGCATCCTGTAGCCTCTCTCCACCTGCTCCAGGACCTCGCGGTTATTCATACCTAGAGAGAGAGGAGGCAGAGGGAGGGAGGTAGAGAGAAAGACAAAGACAGATGTTTTTTAGTGTAACACACAGCATCTTATATCCATCATATAGACAGATGGAAAGACAGAGGGCTGGAAAAAAGAAGGGCGACAGAGTAGGAGACATCTATAGCCCCGTACCTGGGTAAGGCACGCGTCCTTTTGTGATGAGTTCAGTGAGCAGGATACCAAAGCTCCACACATCAGACTTGATGGTGAAGCGCCCATATAGAGCTGCTTCAGGAGCTGTCCACTTGATGGGGAACTTGGCTCCTGTAAAATCATTCAATCAAATGTATTTATGAAGCCCTTTTCACATCAAGAGTTGTCACAAAGTCCTAACACAGTAACTCTCTTCTACCTTGTCTGGCTGTGTACTCATTGTCCTCTATGAGTCTGGCCAGACCAAAGTCAGCGATCTTGCACACCAGATTTTCCCCGACCAGAATGTTTGCCGCTCGCAGATCACGATGGATGTAGTTCATACGCTCTATATACGCCATGCCTGCCGCTATCTACACACACACACAAACACACACACACACACACACACACACACACACACACACACACACACACACACACACACACACACACACACACACACACACACACACACACACACACAGGAGGAAGGGTTAGAGGTGCAAGCCATCCAATCCCACACGTGACTCCCACATCGACCTCCACAGCCACATGAAGTGGCACCAGCACCAGAAGCTCTGAACCATGGCCCAACCACAAGAGGAGCATCGATGGACTGCCAAGATGGTGTGTGTTCTGACCTGTGCAGCCATATCCACCAGTTGAGGCAACTTCAGATTCCCTCCTTCCCCATCCTTCAGGAAGTCCAGTAAGCTACCTGAAATACACAGTTTAATTCATTTCAGTAATAATTGTGAAAACATGTGGTGTGTGTGTGGCTCTGCTTGCATATGTGTGTGCTCCGTACAGCACCTTGGCTCATGAACTCTGTGATGATGTAGATGGGTTCTTCAGAGACCACAGCGTACAGCTGCACCAGCTTGTCATGTCTCAGTCTCTTCATGATCTGAGCCTCTTCTAGGAAGGCCTCTGGAGACATGGTGCCTGGCTTCAATGTCTTCACTGCTACCTTGGTGGTGCCGTTCCACATACCTGACACACACACACACACACACACAGAGATAGGTATACAGTACACACACACAGAGGCAGAAACACACACACATGCATACAATTATAAACTGGGTAGTTCGAGCCCTGAATGCTGATTGGCTGACATCTGTGGTATATCAGACCGTATACCACAAGTATGACAAAACATTTATTTTTACTGCTTTAATTGTGTTGGTAACCAGTTTATAATAGCAATAAGGCACCTCAGGGGTTTGTGATATATGGCCAATATACCACGGCTAATGGTTGTATCCAGGCACTCCGTGTTGCGTCGTATATAAGAACAGCCCTTAGCCGTGGTATATTGGCCATATACCACACCTCCTCGGGCCTTATTGCTTAATTATACTCACACACACACACACAGGAGTTATAAAGAGGGCATGCACGGAGGTGGCGGGGTGGGATAAGGAAGGGGAGGAGAGAGGGAGAGTCCCACCATGGGGCTTCAGCAGCACATGAAGCTGGACCAGGAATAGGGTTGGCTACCTCCTGGTCCGGACACACAGAGAGACTATTACACTGACACAGAACAGCACTGGAATGGAAACTGGGAACACAGCTGGCCGTGGGAAAAGAGAGCACTACACACCACCACATTAGCACCGGATTGGGAATAATCCCAGACACACTGAGAAGCACTTCTGGGACACAGTTGTGAAGAGTGCAATAGTCCAGGGTTTCCCAACTGGCCCCCAAGTATGTTTTTTTGTTGTATAATTTTCATTGTCAGACATAAGACTGTAGAAACACCAGGAAATCAGCTCAAAGGGATTTTAACTTAAAATATATTTTCTTAAGTACTCCCATGCATAATAGAGTCACGTGATCATATACAAATGTAAGCAAGGTTTGAAATTATTATGTTTTAGTCAAACATATCTGTTCTTGCGGTCAATTTGCAGTCTTCAAATGATTTGTCATTATGTTCCGGCCCCCTAACCATCCCCTCAAGAACATAAAATGGCCTGCAGCGTAATGTAGTTGATGATCCCTGCGCTAGACTGTAGGTGGTGTGTGTGTCAGTCTCAACCTACAGTATAAGAAGGTGACTGATTGATTGACAGTTGGTCTCACCCATCCAGACGTCTCCGAAGCAGCCCTGGCCCAACTTTCTGTTTAGGGCCAGCGTTTTCCTGGCAACCTCCCAGGCGTCCCGCCCCAGCCCCAGGGTGAGGGGCGTGGCATTGGGACAGGGTGTGGTCAGAAAGTAACACAGCCCATCGTTACAGCCTAGAGGAGTGAGGGGTTGGAGGGGGAAGGGGGATGGTAGGAGTGGAGAGGGAGGGGTAGAGGGAGGGAGATGAAATGAGATGAAACGCATGCAAAGACACAGAACTTCCTACCCATCCAGACTTCTCCAAACTGCCCGTTGCCCAGCTTCTTAATCAGCTGGAGAGATTCTCTGGGAATCTCCCACACGTCCTTGGTCTTCACCGATAGGTCGGCTAGCTTAGGCATGCCCCGCCTACAGCTGCCAATCAACCTACAGCACAAACCTGCCGCTCGCTCTGAGGTGGGTGAGAGAGGGGTGGAAGAGAGAGAGACGAAGCAAGACAGACAGGCAGACAGAATAAAGGAGAGAGCAAGAGCAAGGGACAAAGACAGAGAGAGAGATACAGACAGACAAGAGGGGGGGGAGAGATAAATTGCTGAGGCACAAAAGCAACAAACATATAGAACATAAAAAGCAACTGACTACAGTACTTTACTTGGATCTACTAAAAAGTGCTCGCATTTTACCGATACACATCAGTTTAGACACACACACACGCACTGACACACCATGCAAACCAATAGGCAACTTTGCTTATGCCTATTTAGTGTGCTTGGCTAATACATTCCTTGATCATATTTAGTATGCTAGAATGGATATTGGACATACAGACACAGAAAGGAGCACACACACACACACGCACACACAGCAGAGTAGCTCCTATACCAGACTGCACCACCAGAGGGCAACTGGGAGAGATCTGAATTACATTCGTCTTGGCCAT